>NW_020529132.1:0-195017 GCF_003368295.1 Carassius auratus
CGAGTGACAGTTTTTAAGTCAGTTTAACATGACACAATCATGTTGAAATGAAAAATAGCCTAAATGGCATTAATTCAACATGAATTGTTCAGGTAAAGTGAACAAACTGAAAATTCACTTTTTTTTGAGTGAAGGTTGACTGACCAGAGGGGACCTAAATATGAAATTAAGTTTAGTTTTTTTGAAAGCGGAAAAAAAGTTGGCTCTTCATTTGAAAAAATTGAGCGCTGCACTTTACAATATTGTATTAAGTGTGCGATGTTGAAAAGACACGATATTATCACAACATTCAAACATGTCTTAGACAAAACATGTCTTACATACAAAGCAATGCAAAATTGATTGATTGAAAATCAGCTCATTGAAATGTAAAAAGTAATTCTGTTTTCATGCCCCCATGTTGTGTTCATTCTGTATTTATGTGAGCCATTATTCATCTCATTGACTAAAGTAATAGATCACAAAAAAATTTGTCATTTGTTTACATAAATAATTTACTAAAAAAAGTGTATTATATATAGCATTTTTTTTAGTTAATGATTTATGTAAAAAAAATATCTGGCTGCAGCTGTTAACAGCTCACTGAATGGGGAAATTATAGTGAACAATAAATTTGTTAGTTTGAAGAATTATTTTGTCTTCATTCTCCTACCGATATCTGGTCGATATTTTGCCACTTCAAATCTGAACTGAAGTTTGTTTAACGCCACTGGTAAAGTGTGAAATATTTCCTCCAGTGGCTTTATTGGTGGCCTTTTGTTTTAATAAAAAGGCTCTCAAAAAATATATGTATAGAATATTTAGATTTATCGCCTTCCAAAATTATTGGTCTCAAACCAAATTTCCATATTGGTGTATCTCTAAATATAATGAGTCATATCATTATGTGAGAAAATACATAATAATAATAATAACAATAATATAAATGTCCAGTACATGAAACAATTCACCTGTTTTGTTCGAATGGAACAACAGTAGGGTAGTAAATGATGACATAATTTACATTTTTGGTCGCACTTTTCCTTTAATAATTTCACTTTAGCTTCTTTTATCTCCTAGCCTTCACTCAGTCAACCTTTCTTGCCTGTTCTGAAGCTGCATTGTGTGAAGGATGCATAGAAGGGAGGAAAAGGGGTTATTTTATTTTTCTACATTGTCTCCCAGTAGAGGGCAAATACACAGATGCTGGCCGGGTCAGTGTGATCTACTTGTTATTGAGAGCGTGTTTGTGTGTATATGCGAGGTGAATGTGTTTATGTGTGTGAGTTTGTTGAGTTAAGGGGAAAAAGTCTTGCCCCTCACTTCCTGCCCATACGCCTCCACATGACGCTGGACAACCACAGAGAGGGAATAAAAGACAAACTCTTGTGTGTAGAACCTTTGTGTGCTTATGTGTGGGTAATGCAGAATATCCAGCGGGACTGGAAAAAGAAATACAAACATAAATTGTGCAATGCAAATAGACTGTTAGAGAACAATAAGTTTATTGTGTGTATTATTGCATTAGAGGGAGAGAGTGAATTTCAGTAAACAGTTTTTGAATGTTTAGTTTCAGAATAATTACAGGATTGGGATGTACATAGATTCACACCAGCATGTCAAAAATATATCAGATCAACTCAGTCTGCATGTAGCTCACATGCACTCTCTGCTGTCTGTCATTTCATGTGCACTCACAACAGAAAATCCCGGAACAAGTTTTCAATGGAACTGAAAAGGTTTTAACAAAAGTCTGTTGTGGTTATACATAATAACTCTCCTATTTTAACTCACCACAGTGAATTTTAAAGTTACATCAATATGCGTGTAAAAGGGAATCAATCAGTTGTATTGGATATGTCCACAACAAACATAAATAAATATTAACTCTGCATATTAACCCTGCACAAGTTCACATGCACTCCCCCACCATAATGCAAGTCATGGTCAAAATGAGAAACCAAGATATATGTATATAATATCACAATTAGTTACAAAAAAATGAGTGTACTGTACTTCTGTATAATAAGATATAAATGGAATGAATGCACATGGAAGCACAAAGATCTAAACCGTCAGATTCAAAATTTCATAGCACAACATGACCAGACAGAGGTGTTAACATAAGAAGGATCTTCAAAGTTTCCAAACTCGTCCCCCATCATAATGCTACATACTGAAAATGTGTACATACTGTTTAAGAAAATGAGAGGTGAAGCAACATTTGTTTACATGAGAACATGCATATTCCAAGTCATGACATGATAAACTTTAATGTACATTCTAAAATGTAGTGAAAGTCACAAAAGAACCTAAATTTCCTTATAAAAAACACTACTTTTTAAGAAAGATTGCTGTGGAGCCGAATGACACATCATGAACATTGAAAAGTGAAAGTGACGTAACGTACATTTGTGCTCTTCATTTAACCCATCCAAAGTGCACACACACAGCAGTGAACACACACACCGTGAACACACACCCAGAGCAGTGGGCAGTCATTTATGCTGCAGCGCCAGGGGAGAAGTTGTGCCTTGCTCAAGGACACCTTATTTGTGGTGTTGAGGGTGGAGAGAGCGCTGGACATTCACTCCTTCACATCTACAGTTCCTGCCGCGGGTAGCGAGCACATGGTGGGAGCAGCTGATCTTCAAGTTTTTCAGAGCCTCAATGGTGTATTTAATGCATTGGAGGTAGTGGATGTTCACTGCATACAGACCCATTAGGAGTCCAAATGCCTTGGGGACATGGGAGATGTCAGTGATGACAGGATGTCCAAATGAGACCAATGTTGGTTATTCCTTGGGAAGCACATCACATTGCTGCTCCTCAGTTACAATCAGAATGCCCTCTTCAATTTCTTTCTCAACATCCTTAATGTCACCGGATGGCTGGGAAAAGAAAAAAATATTACATTACTTAATAAATTTATAAAAAATGAACACACATATGTACATACGCTATTGAAGTTTAAATACCAATTATAGAAAATTCACGGAATAAAACTGAAGGGAAAATAATGTCAAATTATGTTCTCTAAAATTTGAAGCTGTTTTCCAATGCAAATATCTACATTTTCGTAAAGGGTTCACCCAAAGAAAATTGTCATTTAATAAACCTCAGGTTGTTTTAAACCTGAATTAGTTTATTTCTGTTAGTCCCAGTCCCAGATCGTCTAACACAGTACACAACCCCACAACGAGTTACAACCCCAGATCACCCAGATTTCTTTTTCTTCTATTATCTGGACAACATGACTGCAGACTGACGGTGCTCAGATTGGTCATCCACAAGCGTTATCCCAGCAGTCATGTCCTTGATGAATTCCTGCACAGAGCCTGTGTGCTTTAATAAAAACAAAGGGATGCATTAAACAGGGCCTTACAATCGTAAAGCATATAGACTCCAATAAATGTGCATTTATAAATAACTAAATTTACTTACAACTTTGTCCAAGCTCTACAATGTAAATGCCATTTCCATTAAGTCTGCATAGCATTTTGATGGATAACTGCAAAAGGACTCTTGCTGCGGTCCATCCACATTCCAAATTATCATTAACATGAAAAATACAAAAACATGTTAAAACACTGTAAAATAATAAACATACATATATAAATAAATCTTTACAGAGAAAGTCAAATGTATTGACAAGTTTGTTTGAAATGCCAAAGACAAACTATACCATCCAGACGATGCTTTTAAATGACAAAACACAGAATTATAACACAATAAAAGGAAATTTAACACATTTGTGTCGATCGTTATTGTATCTCTATTTATACAAGATATATGCTATTATTACTTTTATTCTAAAATATATATATTTGAACGTATGCAATTTACTTATGACCGTATATTCACCATAGACTGTATAAAAACAGATATTCAGGCAGCATTACACTGGGTTCTAGGTTCTAGTGAGGCACTTGAATGACTAACGTTACTTCAGAAAACTGAAAGAAGAGTTTGTAAAGCTACCTTCAGAACTTCATCTGAACCGTAGACTGTAGAAAAAAAAATCATCAGAACTAAGCTTATGTCAGCGATATCAAATGTAACGTTAAGTTACGCGCTTCAGAAGAACTCTGAGGGAGGTGCTCATCGGTGCTCATTCGTTTCCCTTATAACATGCAGAAAAGAAACAGTAATCTTCTTTTTTCCCCATAATTTTTCATCGATGTATATTCTGACGGATGTCTTACACTGTCAGGTTTATTGCAGTTCCTTTTTTTTTTTTAATGGGCTAGTTGCATATCTCCGCCATCTTGGATTTCCGGTCTTGCGAGTGTGTGCGTAGATATTTCCGGTTGTGCTTAAAGTCAGTGCAGAGAACCGGAGAAGTCCAAATATTACCTTCTATATGTTTACAGTATTTATAATATCACTTCATATGCAAATAAGGTATACACTGCTATTTTCACTATACTACAAATGTTAACTGAGCCAGTGGATTTGAAACTTGTGTATGTTTGGGTCTGGTGAATTAATTAAATACACTAATGTTCACTACTGTTCACGAAATGAAAGTTGAACTCATTGTGTGTATACACAGCTAAATAATGTATTTTATCTTACCAAATATGTAAATGTACAAATTACTTATTTCTCGAAAATGTTTGCATTATTATTATTATTATTATTTTTTATATATTAAATATTTACCTCGTGATACGTGGGCTGCGATTTTCAATTCAATTCAATTCAATTCAAGTTTATTTGTATAGCGCTTTTTACAAAATAAATCGTTACAAAGCAACTTTACAGAAAATTATGTTTCTACAATATTTAGTAGAAGCTAGTAGTTTGTGCACATTTGACAGGATTTTAGAAAAAATAAAAAAAATAATAATAATACAAGACGTAGTCAGCTAGACGATGAACTATCAATATTATTAATTAAGTTATTATATGATTCAGTCACACATTTAGCAATAATTGTTAGTTATGTTTGTTGATTCAAGGTAGCATCATCTGGGGTCCTCTGAGGGTCAGCATCATCTCTTCTCAGGTGTTCTGGATCCAGACTGGAGCTTGTTTAAATGCTAGTTACCACGGGATGTAAATCCCGTGGCGAAACATAGAAACAAAATACAGACATCATTAGCATAGCTGCTGATCCAACAAAGTAAAATTAGTTTAACCCAAGTTAATGAATAAAAATGCACCTTTGAACAGATGCAACTACACTCACAATTAAAAAGATACATTATTCGAATGCTTGGCGAAAGAGATGTGTTTTTAATCTAGATTTAAACAGAGAGAGTGTGTCTGAACCCCGAACATTATCAGGAAGGCTATTCCAGAGTTTGGGAGCCAAATGTGAGAAAGCTCTACCTCCTTTAGTGGACTTTGCTATCCTAGGAACGACCAAAAGTCCAGCGTTTTGTGACCTTAGGGTGCGTGATGGGTTGTAACGTGGTAGAAGGCTAGTTAGGTACGCTGGAGCTAAACCATTTAGGGCCTTATAGGTAAGTAATGATAATTTGTAACTGATACGGAACTTAATAGGTAGCCAGTGCAGAGACTGTAAAATTGGGGTAATATGATCATATTTTCTTGACCTGGTAAGGACTCTAGCTGCTGCATTTTGGACTACCTGTAGCTTGTTTATTGACGAAGCAGGACAACCACCTAGAAGTGCATTACAATAGTCCAGTCTAGAGGTCATGAATGCATGAACTAGCTTTTCTGCATCAGAAACAGATAACATGTTTCGTAGCTTGGCAATGTTTCTAAGATGGAAGAATGCAGTTTTTGTAACATTGGAAATATGATTTTCAAAAGACAAATTGCTGTCTAATATAACACCCAGATTTCTGACTGTAGAGGAAGTAACAGTACATCCGTCTAGTTGCAGATTGTAATCTACAAGATTCTGTGTAGTGTTTTTTGGTCCAATAATTAGTATCTCTGTCTTATCCGAATTTAATTGGAGAAAATGGTGTGTCATCCAATCTTTTACATTTTTAAAACACTCTGTTAGCTTAGATAATTGGGAAGTTTCATCTGGTCTCGTTGAGATATATAGCTGAGCATCATCAGCATAACAGTGGAAGCTAATTCCGTATTTTCTAATAATATTACCAAGGGGCAACATATATATTGAAAATAGAAGGGGACCTAGGACGGATCCTTGTGGCACTCCATATTTTACTGATGATAAATGAGATGACTCCCCATTTAAGTAAACAAAATGGTAGCGATCGGACAGGTAGGATCTAAACCATCTTAGAGCCTGTCCTTGAATACCTGTATAGTTTTGTAATCGATCTATGAGTATGTCATGATCTATGGTGTCGAACGCAGCACTAAGATCAAGTAAGACTAGAAATGAGATGCAGCCTTGGTCTGACGCAAGGAGCAGGTCATTTGTAATTTTAACAAGTGCAGTTTCTGTGCTATGGTGGGGCCTAAAACCTGACTGAAATTCTTCATACAGATCATTTTTATGCAGGAAGGTGCTCAATTGAGCAGACACAACTTTCTCTAAAATTTTAGACATAAATGGAAGATTTGAAATAGGCCTATAATTTGCCAGTACACTAGGATCTAGTTTTGGTTTCTTAATAAGAGGCTTGACAACCGCCAGCTTGAATGGTTTTGGGACGTGTCCTAAAGTTAACGACGAGTTTATGATATTGAGAAGCGGTTCTTCGGCTACAGGTAACAGCTCTTTCAGTAATTTAATGGGTACAGGATCTAATAAACATGTTGTTGGTTTAGATACAGTGATAAGTTTATTTAGCTCTTCCTGTCCTATGGTTGTAAAGCACTGCAGTTTATCTTTGGGTGCGATGGATGAAACTGAAGTGTTAGACGCTGTAGAATCTACATTCGCTATTGTATTTCTAATGTTATCTATTTTATCAGTGAAGAAATTCATGAAGTCATTACTGTTTAACGTTGGTGGAATATTTGAATCAGGTGGCATCTGGTAATTTGTTAACTTAGCCACTGTGCTAAATAAAAACCTTGGATTGTTTTGGTTATTTTCAATGAGTTTGTGTATATGCTCTGCCCTAGCAGTTTTTAGAGCCTGTCTATAGCTGGACATACTGTTTTTTCCATGCAGTTCTAAAAACTTCTAAGTTAGTTTTTCTCCATTTGCGTTCAAGACTACGAGTTAATTTCTTGAGAGAGTGAGTATTACTGTTATACCATGGTACAGTACGTTTTTCTCTAACTTTTTTCAATTTGATTGGGGCAACAGCTTCTAATGTATTAGAGAAAATAGTGCCCATGTTGTCAGTAATTTCGTCTAATTCGTGTGTATTTTTGGGTACAATTAGCAGTTGAGATAGATCAGGCAGGTTATTTGTGAATCTTTCTTTGGTGGCTGGAACAATAGTTCTGCCCAGACGGTAATGCTGCGACATATAGTTAATATCAGTTATACGCAGCATGCACGATACAAGGAAATGGTCTGTAATATCATCACTTTGAGGTACAATATCTATAGCAGTAAGATCGATTCCATGCAATATAATTAAATCTAGTGTATGATTAAAACGATGAGTGGGCCCGGTGACATTTTGCTTGACTCCAAAGGAGTTTATTAGGTCAGTAAACGCAAGTCCTATGTATCATTTGCATTATCAACGTGAATATTAAAAAAGATTTATCTTCAGAAGTATCCATTTCTCAATTGTACACATACATCAGTCTGTTTCATCGTTATTTTCACAACATATTTTATTGTTTTACACAGTAAAAAATACGTGACTAATTTTAATATCTGTTTAATCTGATAATTAATGCAAAACAATAACAATATACATGGCTGCTCATAGACAGATAATGATTTATGCTGCAGATCTTTCACAAAACAAATAAACAGATAAAAACACACATGAATGCAAACAGCGATCTTTTATTTAAGGCAAACCTACCATAATTATATTACGTTTAATTGTACAGTTAGTTATAAATTATGTTATCAAATAAAGTTAATAAAACATGCTTTATCAGAAATCTCTGTGCGTCGTTTGACAGTCAGAAACATTTATCTTACATAACAGAACAAAAAGCTCTTCGAAAATGAAAAGTATTGCATATTTGAGAGGTTTGTGTTTGAAAGAAGAAATCCCTGTGGACTGATTAACCTGACCTGACGCTGATCCGCATAATCAACAGAAGAATAAAGCAATCTCTGCGTTGTATCTTGATGAATTTCCACACAGAGGTACGCAAAATATAGGGAGGATGTTTCCCCATGTTTTTGATATACCACTATCGGCTGTTAAATTTGAAAATCATTAATTATATACATCTAGCCAAGTTTCGTATGTAAGTTTCCCTTACAGTCAATGCGAGCGTCGCAAGACCGGAAATAAGTATGCACACACTCGCATCGCTGAAGCTCACCGGCGCCATCTTGTGCACCTAGCCCATTCCCGCCATTCTTAATCCATACAGTGATCTGTTGAGCTCTCGCGCTGTTTGAACAGCCTCTAACGCAGCCCTGGGCTCAAATAATACATACAGACAGTATTTTTATCGTTCTCCACATAAGTTCAGCTCCGCTGTCCCGCATGGGAGAATATCTGTTTTAATATTTATAAGGAGAATACTGTGGAACCGCCTGTATTTTGAGGTTTCAGAGTGCCGCTAAATGAACATTTACATACAGTAACTTACATACAGAATATACGACTCTTTAAACCATACTTACTCTGAGACAACAAATGTAATTTTACACATTAAGCCAATGAATACGAATATTTTACTTACAAAAGTTGTATTCTAGTAAAATGTCCATACTTTGAGGAGAAACTGACTAGAATGGCTGACGACCTTCTTCTTCTGTCTTCAACAGCCTTCATGAGAATGACGAGATCTCGCGATAAGTGATGTTGTGAACGTGATATTGCTATTGAATTGAGTCAACATTTTTTTTTTTTTAAGTTATGAGGACAAATAACCTAGTTCAGTCAACTTTCAAACTAGTTGAGACACTGAAAACTTAAAATTTTTAGTTGAATGAACAAATTCAGTAACTGCAAGTTGTGTCAACATAAAAAAAAAAAAAAATCATTGAAGCAACTAAACTGCTAAATAATTTTTTTTACAGTGTGTTTTCAACATTGATAATCATAAGAAATGTTTTAAATCAGCGCAAAATCATCCTTTAGAATGATTTAGAATGTGAGCTTTGCCACCACATAAATAAATGACATTTTCAAATGTATTGAAATAGAAAATGTTATTTTTAAATTGAAATAATATCAAATAGCTAAATGGTAAATAAATAGTAAGTGAAAAGTTTTTTTACAGTATTTTTTACCAAATAATTGCAGCCACGGTGAGTTTATATATAAATCTTTCAAAAACAATGCAAAATTAAATAAATACATACATATGTTCCCACCTGAAACTTATTAATGGTAATGTCTACTTTGAGTAATTAAACACCCACCTTTCATTCATCTGCAGAGAGTGTATGTGTATGGCTCATGTTATTTATCTCTATGGATATGTCATGGATACTAATAGAACAGTGGCTCTACAAATACTGTAGGCCAGTTCCAAACACTGTTTTCGTGTCCTTGAAAAGCACTATGGAAAATAAACACTACTCATAGAGTCAATTTAGAAAGAAAGACAGAAACCTGGATTAAGCTTTGAAAAGGGTAAATGCAAGTCAATTCAACGAAGGAAATTTGCATTTACAGGTTTTCTCAGTCACTTTGGTACATTTCTCGAATCATCCTTGAGATTTGCAAAACAGTAAGTGCATTTCTCAAAACAACTCGTACAAATAGCAAAACACCATGGATTACCTGCAAAAGCCTGCTCTTGCTCAAAATTTTAGTTCATCTCTCAAAAATAAATATCTGTGTCAATGAACATGCCAGTGCCATCAGAATGACAAGTCCTTGTGTCATTGTGTATGGATAAGACAGTCAAATCGCTTAGTCATGTTGTCAATATAACAGTGTACTCTGGGGGGATGTTCTGATGTAAACCATGGCAAAATTTTGGATGACAGTTACTGTATTGAACAGTATGCCATATGCTTATGTATGCCACATATCCATTTCAAAAGTACAAATTTACACATTATTGTATGTGGGATATTGATTGAAAGAGACTGGATAGAAATCCCAGTTAAACTTTTACTAGTGGTAAACTGACCCAAAAAAAAAAAAGATAAATAAATCCTTTACAATGTTTTTTGTGATATAGAAAAGGAAAAGGAAATATGAGAACAAAGATGAAAATAAGTCAATTTTCAGAATGTGTAACTCTTGTGTTATCCTCTGTCTATACATACGCTTTACAACTGAAGATGAACCTTTAAGCTATTTCAGATAAATTGTTTATCATTGGTTTATCATCTATATTCTCTTCATTAGTAAATATTCACTTGCACAATTCATGGCAAATTGACAAAAAGTCTAATAATAATGTGCAAAAATAAAAATAAAAAGTGTGCTTGGCAGTTTGTGACAACTAAATTAACCATTTTGCATTTAATGACTTATACAATGAACTAAAGACTAGATGTTTTGAGGGGTAAGACTATTGCACAGAAAACTATACAGTACGCTTTGTTTTGAGCAACATGACATTAGCAACTGATAATGTAGGAAACTGCAGATAAAAGCAATCACAACTTGTTCAAAAGAATGAGAAACTGGTTTTATGATGTGTATAAATGACTAGATGGTGTGGAGGTTGTACAAGTAGTTTTTAGAATTTCATTTCTGATTTGAGAAATGCACCAATGTGACTGAGAAAAACTGTAAGAGCAGCTTGACCTTATGATTGACTTAGAATCTGTAGTGATACACATATTTACATATTACACAGATTTATTCTAGTCTTTAAAATAATATGCATTATATATATAATATATATAATAAATTATATAAGTATTTATTTATTTATTTATTTATTCTTCTTAGGTATGCAACTCCAGCTCTGTGGTCAGTGCTTGTCTGTCTCCCTTTCACATTCTTGGATGGATAAAGTGCAGAATCTGACAGAAAGAGTAACGATGCAGCCTGGTGTTAATGTGAGCCTTTATCTGCACTCATTATTAGGCTCATCTCCACAATGTCAATGTGCTTTTAGTGCAGCCTCTTCTAGCAGGCCTGGCTAATTGACAGATAGCTAGAGAAAGCAAACACGTGGTTAAGCCTTGTAAGACACAAACATTTCCTGTACCAGATAACTTGCTGGACCTCGTTGCATCCATTGCCTTTTCATTCGCACATACAGACATTGTCAGTCTATCCATTTGAAGTCTAATTCAGAATTACTCTGAGAGGCTCTTTTAATAGCAGTGATGCTGTGGCTTGCGGCTGCGTCTCAGGCATCCTGGCTCTATTAGGCTGCACTCTGAAAAAATAAAAAGAAAGGAAGAATCGATATCATATCAGCATCCAACGGAACACCTGACAGTTCAATTTCACAGCCGTTCTTGAGGATCGATTGCGTGGGAATAGTTTGGGACCTTCTCAAAGGCTGACCGTTGTAGTTAATCTATAGCACCATTTGCACGGGTCACTGCATGCATGGTCATTAAGACCGTGCGTAATAACTGAATGCTACATGAAGGCTACCACCTTTTTGCCAATAGTTTGTTTCTAATCGAGATAAACAAATACTAAATACAAAAGTACGGCGTGATGGATAAGCCGTGTTGCGTAAGCTCTTCCAGATCCATTTAACGTCTTGATCTTAGACAAGTCTGCTTGAAGTGATAATGGAGGACATGATGATGAAGACAAAACAAATGCTTTCTGAAGTCACCTGTCCTTGAAGTGTTGCCAAATGTGGGTGATTCTGATCATAGTTGAATAAGAGAAGACACTCATACAATAACTTACATCATCTCTCTAATACGGAGGTTTGGTAGAACAAAATGACACATTTCCTAATTTTCATTCACAGGCCGGATCAGATAAAAAAGTTAGATGAAAAAGCCCTTCTCATTGATGAATGTCAACCTTTGTTTAAATAAATGAGAAAAGGAGGGGATGGTGGGTAAAATGATGCAAGCTTCTGGAATAGAAGCAGACTTTTGGAACTGATAAATGCCCAGCTTCTAATGGCATTGTACTTTACAAGGAATGAAAAACATTATGAATGATCCTTAAAAGGAGGGTTCACCTAGAAATGATACATTTCTGTCATCATTTACTCTCTCTAATGTTCTCCTAAACCTGTATGCCTTTATTTAACTTCATTTAAAGAAGTTCTGAAATTGCTGCTTGTTGCTTTTTTTCTATCCAGTAACTCTTGATAGGGCTTGAAACTACGAAGCTTCAAAAAGGATGTAAAGTACCAAATTATCATAAATGTATGCATACAAATAATGCACTTTATTCCACTCTTCTGAAGTCAAATGTAACCTTTGTACAAGTAGTCATCATGAACTACATCAGTCCAAGTCATCATCAGATCATTTATTTTTGACTTTGATCCAGATCAGTTAATTGATTGAGAAGATCCAGCTTAAAATAATGCTTCACTGATGAATCAAACATTGCTTGTCTCATGACAGTAAATGTCAAAATTTTCAGTGGATAGCATCTTAAATTTCTTGCACAAAGTGATTCATAATTTATTTACTTACTCGCATTCTGCAGACTATCAAAGATGATGATAATAGGCTATGCATTGGATCTGAATAAAGAGTTGAATCAAAATTGACAGCAGAATTATAAAATAACCTATCTTTGAAAGTTTTTTCTTTAAATATTAAAGTTTGTTAACAATGAGAAAGTCTGCTTTCTTCACTTCTTTCTGTTGTAACAGTAGGACCTTTCCTGCTGTCGCTCCCCAGAAGTGCTTCTCTCTGCTGGGCTATGGTGGTGTTTCTTCAGCCTATTAAAGCTCCAGACGCTGGGCCTGAAGTTCAGCTCTGTGGCTTTCTTCTTTGAATCCGCACAATAGGGGAATGGTTTGATGAGTCTTTCAATATTATAAAATAAGGCCTCTGAATCCTATAAAGAACCTCCTGGAAATGTATGTCAGAATTCGACACTAATACTGCCGTGGTTTGTAATTACATGGTCTGTTTGTGTCATATGGTGCATTAGATTTGTAGTTCTCTGAAGACATTAATATTACAAATGCTGTTGTAAATTTGAAGCAACAGTTATCAGGTAATATTTCACACGTTAAATGCATGAGAACACACACACACACACACACACACGCACAACACATAAACACTATTTCCTTAGACACAGAAAAGTGATTATGATGAGATTTTCTCACTTTGTCCTTGTCACTCCCACACAGACACTGTGGCCCCACCACAGTGTGTAAAGCAGAGGTTGTGATGGCGTCACTATGGGATCAGACTCAACGGGAGAGGATGATACCCTCTATAAACCCGTCCAGCTGAAAGCTGTAAAAGTCCCAGGAATGCTACAGCAGCGTGGTGCGAGAACCATCAGGGACGGAGAAAACCCTTTACGGGAGAAGTGCGACTCCAGAGCAGAGTGGGTGTGGGCTGCTTACCGGCACTCCTTTAGATCATCCGACAGTCGCTCTTGCCAAAATTCCACTCAACCGGAATTCCGATCCCTTGCAGAGCTCCGGGAGATCCGGGAACGTGCTATCCACAGAGCCCGGCAGCGGATATGGGCCCTGGGCTGTGAAACCCAATCAGGCCATCCTGGACACATGTGACGGGTTGAAGTAGACAGGGTCACTGTTCCATTACAAAATATGCACATCTGTGAGAGTCATCCAGTGATGCATCTATTTGATCATCTGAAATCTTTTGACATAAAACACAACCTTATAATCTTAGGAGTTTATTGTTTGATAAGCATAGCATGTGAACTTAAAAGCAGTGTAGCATGCAGTATCCCTGTTTAATCTCTACTGACACACACCTGAGGCATGAGCAGGATAAATTTATGGAATTTCTTTCTGTCTGATGCCTTCATCCAGTAACTTTCACAATCAACTACCTACGATCCAACTGACCCTTTACTGGGAGTTTGACTGATGGGTGATCTGACCAATCGTAATACCTAATCTGCCATATTTTTCCAGACAGGAGGTTAGATTAACGTCAGTGGATTTTAACCTGAAAATTTGTGTATTGATATCTTTCCACGGTTGAAACATGATACCTTCTGATGTTAATTAAAGTGTATTTCATGCTATAACTTGTAAAGAGAAAGAGATGATCTGTTCATGTGCCGATTGAACTGAGGCACTACAGTGATCTGTCACGACACATACAGTAAAAGAGACGCAATAGAGTATATATTGTTTGCATTTCTTAAAAATTACAAAATCTGTAAGTTGAGACTTTGTTGCATACCTAAAAATAACCGGCTTTGACTTGTCTATTGTAACAAAAAGGGCGGGTCTTTGCAAAGGGTCAATTCACAGAGTTTGTACGATGTGTTCACTTGATCCTATACTCACTGAGCACAGCATAGATGTAAAAGTTCACTTTACTTGATAAAATGAGTTAATTTGGAATGGAATTCAAACATAAAATGGTCACATCTTGTGTGCTTTTCATCTGCAAACACAGAAAGCCCACCTTAGGTGAATTATACTGAATAATACCACATGCATTTAGCCAAACTTTGTGCAGTACTGGTTCCTAAAGATTGATGTGTACATTTTCCTCTCAATTTCCCTGTGCTGTTTGCAGTGTCCTTGGGAGTAAACATCCGCTCACCATCAATTGGAAGCTGACTTAATATGGGCGAATACCCCATGAAGTCCATTTTGTGTGTTCTATTGAACCCCTTCTCAGGGAAACAGCTGAACTGAATCATCCAATGTGACATGTTTAAAGAACAGCAATGTTTCTCCCCTCACCTCCTGTAGGCAAAGGCACTCTGTGAGTAATCACTATTGTTGTTATCCTCTGGTTTCTAATTAAAAAGTCTGTTAGAGACAGAGCCAAAAGCTAGTGAGATAGCTTGAGAAGTGTGTGTGTGTGTGTGTGTGTGTAGATGTGGGTGGGTGGGTGTGCATGCATGTGTGTGTGTGTGTGTGTGTGTGTGTGTGAGAGAGTGAAATAAGTACATAAATCTAGCCTGACTGAAACTGCTGCTGTGGGTGCAAATGAATTGAACTGATCACTGAGATGAGTGTAATGATGTGATGAAGGTCGGATTGTGTGTGTGTTTGTGTGTGTGTGTGTGTGTGTGTGTGTGTGGGTCCTGTGAGGCTCTTTATGGCTCTAAACAGAGTAATGAGGCCTGTTTTAGAGCCAGAGCTGTGGGACCACACACACTCCCTTCCACAGATAATTACACTTGCTCTCTTTCTTGATCTCTCATCTCTCTCTTTCTTGCTCTCATAAAACAGTAATCTATTACATGGATAATTATTTTAGTAATCAACCTGTTTGTTACAATTAATACATTATTAGACCCAAATGTTTACTGCTCTTACAGTCTGTCTTTAAAGGTTTGGCTTGAACTGATGTTACAGCATCTTTGACCTTGATGAAACTGTGAAATATTCAAAATCGGTTTGAACAACAAGAGTGGTGCAGTTGGCCAGTGTCTGCTCATTACATCAGTACACACTGTGTTTTTTTTTGTGTGTGTGTGTTTTTTTTTTGTGTTTTTTTTTTTTGGAGGTGATTGTATAGGCCAGTTCTAGGAACACTGTTTTGGTTTTATGCCATATGTTTTATGAATAATGAGTCTCATATATAAAAATGTTTTATATATATATAAACATATACTATTTCTCTTTCAGAGCTTAAGAGACTTCAAGAATTCAGTTATGTTTTATTTATTAAGCAACAGCTTAATTAGAGATGTCTCTTCTTCTGAAAAAAAAGAAAAAAAAAAGAAAATTGTTGACGCATAATATGATTTTATAGCTATAATTGGGATATTGCACTGTACAATGCTGGATAGAAACACAAGATGCAAATAAAGGATCCAAAGTGTTTTTTTTTTTTTATTATTTATGTTTTTTTTTTTTTTAAAGCACATACACTCACTAGCTATTTTTTCTTTATTTTTTTTTTTTATTTTTTCATGATGAGATAAGGAAAGCAACACAGTTGCATACATTTTTTAGTTTTTTTTTTTTAACTAGTATAATCCATGGTGTTATAATGCAATCAGTATTTTTTGGAACTGTATTTATGAAATGGATATATATATATGGGTATATAAAATGGATACACAAAAAAAAAAAGTTACGGACCGCAACTCTGATTGGTTGTTTCTTACCGGGAGCGGTAAGAGAAAAAAACAATAAGAGCTGCAGTCCGTAAAATTTTTTGGGTTCAAATTATACAAAATGTATATAATAAGCGAGTACACCATGAATCCATTTTCCAAACCGTGTTTTTAGCCTGTCCTGAATCACTAGGGTGCACCTATAATAAGTGTTTATATTCTGACTATTTTAGATTGCTTAGGGGGTACCACGGCGGAGTAACCCAGTACCTTTGTGATTCTTCATAGACATAAACAGAGAGAAGTAGCTCCGGCTACAATGTCCTTCCGCAACACGCAATCAGTTCTGTTTAATAACCGCTAGAGCGTCAAAAGTTACCTACCGCAGCTTTAATTTACTAACATACTGAAGTACTGAAATCTGTTTTGTACCTTTCTAAAACACTGATAACCACCAAATGCAGGTGGTCATGAGAAAGTCACTTGATGAGCCAAAGCCCATCACAAGCAGCTTTTAAATACTAACATACTTAGAAGGTGCACAGTGTCATTCAAAAAAGGACTATACACCATCATTAAACTGAAATATGCAATAAACATTTATTTAACAACATTATATATAACATACAAACCTAATAAACATAACCAATAAGAAGAAAAAAAGAAAGAAGAAGAAACAATTATTAAAAAAAATAATAATAATAATAATCAAATTGGAAAAAAAAAATTCAATGCAACGCAGATAATTATGGGAACAGTTTACCATTTAACAGGTTTGTACTTTAGCATTTTGCACAAATGTACTGCAAATCTTTGTTGAAAGCATAGCCTGTAGATGAATGGTACTATTTCCTTTTATTTCCAGACTTTTGAATCTGAACACAGTTTGAGACATTATTCAGATTTGTTGAACTCCTACACCAGGAGACAAATCTCTAGTTGTTCTCATTAGTGTCTACGAGCAAATGATTAAGATATTAATGATTTATTATTCCTGATGTTTCTTTCCATCTGTAAAACTCTTCTTCTCTGCATTTCTCTTCAGGATTCTTCGTCATGCTCTCTACCTGCCCATCGAGGTCTGCAGTGGTCAGCCGGGAAACAAAGTGCACATGACTCTACCACTTGTTGGAAGAGGTGAAGGGGAGGGTGATGGGAACAGGAGATGCTAAGATGGGAAAGGTGATTGCATTGTGCTGTGGCACAGCTTGTACCAATTTCCTGAGTTAATGGGATATTTTTGCCTTGCTTCCCCCTCCATGTTTTCTTTCGCTCATCTTATTGGGCACTAGCAAAAAAAAAGTTACCACCCTAGCTAAGAAAGATGGACAGTCTGCGAAATCGGTGAAAGGGCTCTCGATGTGTAAACAGTTGATTTTGAGCTATGTGATGGGAACCGTTGTCAGGTAGATGGAGGTTTTTGATTAACTGGTATCTGTTACACACTTAAAATACAAGATTGTAGAAAAGCACAGTGTAAAGAAAACAAGGCCGGTATTTATTATATAAAAAAAAAAAGAAAAAGGAGAAGAAGAAGAAGAAGAAAAAATTCCAGGATGCGTTAAGACAAGAGTGGGACATGCATTATTTTGAGATGGGAAGTGTCAGACAAAAAGAATGAGAGTAGGAGAGAACATTATGTATCTGTTTGTGTTTGCGTAAACGCAGCAGCCAGGCGCTGAGTCACCATGATGCTGGACAGTTATGTCCCTCTGTTGAACAGTTGTGTCCTTCTGTTCTGTCTCGCATGGTTTACTCTCAGGTTGCTATAGTGAGCATCCATGACTCAGGAAGGCTGTCGTATATCACAAAGCACTCTTCAGCTAGCAGCAGGGGCGATTCTAATATTTTGATTTTAGGGGGGCTCAGCCCCCAATAAGGGTATGATTAAAAAATATTATTTTACTATTAGGGTAGGGTTGTATACTACTAACCTTATTGCAATCCACTATTCCATTGTATTCCCTGTATTTCATATATGGGAGTAGGAGTACTGACTGAGCCATATATAACACTGTAAAAAAAACTAATACAGTTTTTTACATGTGACCAGTCACTGGAAAATTTTGAATTGGGAATGTAGATTTTTTTATTTTTTTTTACAATAAAGACTTCCTGATTCAGTATTAGGACATTCATGTTTATCCTTTGATGATACCACTGCTTTTTCTTATGAAATGTACGTGGAAATTGGCAGAAAATTAAAACAACATAAGGGTTCAATGACTTCAATGAATCTTGGGAACACAGTGGTATTGTCTGTGTGTGTGTGTGTGTGAGGCTGTCTGTTCTATTCTCACCTGACTGTTGCTCATTTGCAGACCTACTCCCGCACGACAAAAAAAATGTTGTATATCCATCTACAATGAAATATAAATTATTATATTTTATTTTTATTATTATTATTATTATTATTAATTTTTAGCTTTTTAGCCTTTATAATCAACAATACGGTTGGTTATACATCAAGTCAGCCCCTGAACATTTATTTCATTTCAAATCATTTAACTAACCAGCTAATATTCATTAAGAATATAGACAAAACATGTATTAATGTAATTGTCTATTGGCAATATGTTTAATCTGTTCTATATTTATTTATATTTATTAAAAATAACATCATTATCAATTTGCCACTTCTATAAATCAATTACTTAAAAAAAAAAAAAAATCACAGATCCCTTTAGCCTACTCTTACTCTAATATATGTATCATGATACACTAATGATTAATTATTACTTAATACAAAATTATGTTTAATAATAGAAAACAAAATAACTCCACATGATGTTTCTCTCTGTGCCATTTAGCACTTTCAGACAATGATGTGTGTCATTAATAATTTATTTTGCATGGCTGCATAATGTAATGCCGAAATACACAATAATATGTTTTCAATTTCAAAAAGTAAATTAAAATAAATCATGATCGTTTTCTAAAGTATGTTTTCATGGGTGTTAATCGCTTCATTTTTGTTGGAAGAAAAAATCTGTCACACTGTGATAAAGGCTGAAAGTGAACGCAGCGAAGACGTACTGGTATTGGATGCGAGAACACACACACCACACGCTCGCGCACACGCACACACACACACCTTGTACTCTCTGATGTTCGCTCTGCTCGGCGCCCCTGTGGATTGAAAAACGCGCTGAATCCGTGCAGACTCAGATCAGGGGAGGAGCCGGAACTTGATGCAGCTTGCCACCGTCTCAAATTAGATTTTAAAGGGGACTGAAGCGATCACAAATTAATTAATCAAATCATTTTTAGGGGGGCTGGGGATAAGTTTAGAGGGGCTGAAGCCCCCCTAAAAAGGGCCTAGCGACGCCCCTGGCTAGCAGTCTTATCAGATAGTTCAGCTTGTTCCTTGCATATTTAATTTTCTTTAAGACTATCATAGCCTAAAATATTTAGAAAAACCCTGTCTATTGATTCAAACATTAATGATCGATTAAACATGATGGCATGGACAATATTTAGATATTTTATCTCAATCATCCTATAAATATGTGATTATGAGATTATGCAAACTGCAGTCATTTTAGTTAGGAATGCACACAATTTGGAGTTTGGCATGAAGGCAAAATATTTCACAATGCAGATTTCACAGCATGTTTAAGCTGATGATGCAATTTTGCAGCATGTGCCGTGTTTAACACCAGAAAGCTGCTTGCTGTGAAATTTAGTTCTGTGTAATCAAGGCCTTATAAGCTCATATATTACTACACTATTGGCAATATTGATAATAAAAATGATCTATTTTGTCCAAAAAAATAAATAATTGCTGCTTAAATACAGCATTGCATACTCGTGACCACTATGCTGATTGGCTTATGGCACTATACGGACACTAAACAAATATTATTTAACACATAAAGATATGTTTATGATTTATATAATGCATGCACCAAACAATTTTTGCCTGAGATGCAACTATTAAAAAAAAAACAAGGGGGTGCAAAAAAAAAATATATTGAGAAAATCACCATTAAGGTTGTGCAAATGAAGCCCTTAGCAATGCATACTACTAATCAAAAATTATTTTTGATTTAAACCATGGCAAATTTACAAAATATCAATATAATGAATATTTCAAAATATGGAACATGTCATTTAGTCATTTAGAATTTTGACCCATACAGTGCTATTGCTACCCATACCCAACTTTTGCATGGTTGTTTAAGCAAGGGCTAATCCTGCATTCTTCTCTGTCATAACGTACATATCAGTTTTAATATTGGTGATTGCGAAAAAAAAAAAAAAAAAAAACTAACAAAAAAAAAAAAAAAAAAAAAAAAACAGTTGGCACATTGCAGGGAAGTTTTGCAAATATCAGAAATTTTAAGTCATTTTCACCTTATGTATCTGTATTGATTTCCACTAGATGTTTCAACTACAGATATAAACTGAGCTTAATTGTCTAAAGGTCATTTTACAGTATAATTCAGGCTTTCAGTGTTCTTTGTTAGGACAACACTGTTAACAAAGGCACCTAACAAATATACACAAACTCCATCATGAAAAGTTCAGGACAATCACGTGTCCCACGTGTCCCTGTGTGTATTCTGCTCAGACTGACCTTCCTGTGTCTTTAGAGTGAGAAAAGAGAGGGATAGTAAAACTGGAAAGGAAGAAGGGATCGTAAGGATGGTATTAGTGAATGAGTGGCCTGACAAATGTGTCGACTGGCACGCTTGGGGCTCAATTAATCTCGTTGATGAGTCTGGGCTAATGGGAGGAAGACCTTAAAGAGGACAGATGACCCCACACCCACCTCCTTCCATGACACCAAGCCTCAGATTAATGTTCTGCAGCAGAACGATATTAACTACATTCTCGCACATGTAGCTCCAATCAAAATGGAAGGACTGTTGTGGATCGACACAGTGTGCTCGAACAATTCACATGAGTATTAGCTCTGAAATCAATTCAGAGCTGATGTTGGAGTGATGCCTGTGAATGTCAATGATGATAGCACATAGTGTACTACACTAAAAAAAAAAAAAAAATTTGTAAACTTAGTAAACTTAACAACGGGGACTTAAGTCCACCCAACTTAAAATAATAGCTTAATATCACAAGTTGTCACAACATAAATAGTCATGTTAACCTAAAAAATATCAGAACAAAATATTTTTGTTTACTGAACACATGGCCTATTATCTATAAGCATACACAATTTTAAAGTGAAAAAAAAGTGAAAAGTGGCGTGACATTCAGCCAAGTATTAATACTCAGAATTCATGCTCTACATTTCACCCATCCAAAATATGCGCACGCACGCACGCACACACAGCAGTGTTCATCATTTATGCTGTGACACCCAGGGACCAGTTAGGGGTTCAGTGCCTTGCTCAAGGACACCTAAATCATGGTATTGCCAGCCCAAGTTTCGAACCCACAACCCTAGGGTTAGGAGTCAAACTCTCTAAACCACTAGGCCACAGCTTTATATTATTCAAGTAGTCTAATACATAAATAAATGACCATAACCTGGTCAAATAACTTTTTTATTATTGAAAGTTTGTGTCTAAAGCACAAGAACATACCAAGTCTTGTATATTAACTTCTTTACTCAATACATTTTACACTGAACTCAACACATGGTACATAATGCATGTTAAATAAATCCAGTGTTAATTATAGCTTAATATGTTAGCAGTCTTGTGGCATGGAGTCCCATGTATTTAACATTTTTGTTTGTTTTTAAAGGAACTATTACGTGAAAATTACTATATTGCGTATTTTAACATCAACCTAATCCACTGGGCAAAGTTAAGTCCAGTCAACGTCTTTTTATGTCTTTGCAGATGTTGAAAAGACGTCCACCAAGGAGACAGAATGTTTTTATGACGTCTTTTTTTTAAAATGTGTTTTATGTCTTCTGTACGTCCGATATAGACGTTCACAGATCCTCCTTACAAGGTTCTGTGACTTTATTTCTGTCAAACATCTAGATAAGCTCTTATTGAGAATTAACAGAGGTTTAAATGTTGATATTTGATTCATTTGATGTCACCATTGTGGTGGAAAGTGTTTGGTTTAGTTGGGATCTTGGTCCAGTTATTTCTTATATATATATATATATATATATACACATATATACATATATATACATATACACATATATACATATATATACATATACACATATATACATATATATACATATACACATATATACATATATATATATATATATACATATATACATATATACATATATATACATATATACATACATATATTTAAAAGTATGAGACAACAACAAACAAAAAACATACCATTAAGAGCCGTGTGCTTTTACAGGTTCTGCATGATCCTCTTCAATGACATTCGTTGCGTCTCAGTCGGGCTTAAATTGATAAGCGATATTAACAATGCTATCATTCACTATAAACCGGAGCACATGCCGCTGAGGTGAGGGGCGGGAAATTTAGACATGCACTATAGGTGGGATAGCCAATCACAACACACTGGGCTAGCTAACCAATCAGAGCCAACTGCAGGTTACTGAGGGAGGTGGTTCAAAGCAGGAAACTATCAGCACATTTACAGGAGAAGGGACAAAGCAGTGAGGTAAATTATGTGGAAAAGAAGATTTTTTTTTTTTTTTTTTTAAACAAAGCATTAACACATATTAGACTGTGCCAAATACAGTCAATCCTAGAAAAAAAGTCAACTACCCCTTTAAAATCTGAGTCTGAGCAACTAACAAATTAAGAAAATCATCAACCACAACAATCATAATAAAACGTTCTTTTCTGACCACTCTATCCGTGGATGTGGCAGCTGAGTTTCTCTCTCCATCTGTCTGGTTTGGTGCCTCCTGTCTGTTTCCCATGCCATTTGTCTTCCAATGCACTCTCCATCCAGACACCAGACAGCATCGAGCAGTGCCGCTCAGAGACATCACTTCCATTCCTCGCTCCAGAACACCTGAGAGAAAAACGCAATAATGACGTTTCAGCAGTCCTGAAGAAACCTTCAGTGTCAGCGACTCTCCTACCTGGTGCATTATACTAGGCCTTTGATATCCTCTCACCTTCCTGTATGTGTGTGAGAGAGAGCGTGCGAGGTCAGGGACAAAAAGGAAATGTTGGCGCTCGATGTTGGGACTCCATTACAGAGGAAATGGATTCAGCAGGTCACAGAGGTCAGCTCAACCAATCGGACGTTCTGTCAAATAAAGCCCTGAGCAACATTTTCTGAAACTTTTCACCGTGCACCTTCACTGTGTGTCAAACCAAATGTCAAAGCAAGCAGAATGTCAGCCAGCCTATGAGCCCCAATGTGGTCAAGGAAGTAGGTGCTCCTTGTCCATGACATTTGCTGACACATTGAGAAAGGCCGCAGCTATACAAAAGCTTTAGTCCCAATGGCAAGAATGATCGTTTTAACTCTCGTTCATGACTGTTGCTGCTAGCTTTAAGATGAAGGTCACTGAAAACCTGTTTTTTCCATTCAGAAACTGACCTGACTCTGCAAACTTTCCTCCAAATGCCTGTGAGATGTGTTGACCTCAACTTCCAGGTTCAAAACCGAACAGAGGCTTCCAGTGGGCCTCTGATGTTAATGATAGTTCTGCTCACACATTACCCATAATGCTAAGCTCTTTTTGCTGCACTAACTCGCACGCAATTACCGCTGACATTTTTAATGTCACCTTGTCTGGAGGAAAATTGCTCCATTTATTCTTTAGTCCCATATAAAAGCATGAATTATTCCCTGCTGCATTTCTATGTTCATTTCCTGTTCATTTCTTCTCGCGCTTCTCACTCGCACACAATTTTTCCAGCTGTGAGCTGCATTTGCTTGAGTCCAGGCATTCGGGGATGAAGTTCTCCCCTCTGGTTTTTAATCTAGCCCAACTTCCTCTACCTTAATTGGGCCAGGAAAACCCCATTGTCCTTGCTTTTGAATGCCTTTGGAATAAATGATTGTCCTGGATACCATTTCACCGCTGTCTAGAGAGTTTAGAGAAGTTGGTCCACAGCGTGACATCAGGGGTTTAAAAGTACACTCTTTTATCTTTTGAGTGCCAAGGTTGCAAAAATAGAACCATGCGAGGAACTTAACATGATAATTTGACAGCTTAACGATATAAAAGCAGAATGAACATGATTTATTGTAGGCTTCCAACAAAAGAAAAGTACAAGACTAGGTAAATGCACAGTGGCTATTATTTAATGTACATGTGTTACTAATTTTCTCTCAGAAAAAATAAATGTTGCTTACATTACTCTTGAAATTATTATTTTTCTATTATATATTTTTTTTTATCGCCAACTTTCAGATCCAGCAAAAGATGCATCATAAATAAACAGATGAATTAGTCTTGTTAAATTCAAGATAAAGCATTAACATTTAAATTACACAGAAACTTCTTTACAGGCCTGAATTTTCCATCTTGCCCTGGTTGGGTAGGCGATAATACCATGTTATGTGTGTGTGTGTGTGTGTGTGTGTGTGTGTGGTTTGCCTTTTGACTAGCCAATAGCAATGCTCACTTTTTAGTTTAGCTCTGGTTGTTATTATGTTTAGCATAGCAGGGAAAACAAGCTGAGTATATAACCCTGATTCATTCTTTCACATTCATCTCATTGTAGAAACACCTGTTTTCCTCTCAACTACCTGGATGGGGAAAAAATATAATAATAAAAATAAATAAATAAATAAAAACGGCTGTCTCACAAAAAGCTAAAAATAAACAGCTAGTCTTGTCAGTCTATTATCTGTGACTCACCATCCATATGAACACTGTTATTCTTCAGGCTTATCTTAAAAATATCTTAAAAAATCTTGTTAAATTAGAAAGGATACGTGTGCAAAGTTAGGGAAATTCTGCCATTTCATTATTTATATTGCTTTGTTGACATGAAATAAGGACCACAAACGCTTTTATGGATTTTAATTATTATTATTATTTAAATTCGCTTTGAATTGTCATTATCTGGGTTTTGCGTGCACTACCATTCAAATATCTCTTTATATATAAGTCTTTAGTCTTATTTAGTTTTGAGGACTAGTTGTTGTTCTCATCTTTATTCAGCGGAGGAGTTCAGATGACACAGAATAATCACCTGTCACGTGTCACATATATACTCTGTTGATTAATCCTGTCTCTTTTATGAATTGTAATGTTTGTGTACAAATACACAACCATCAGAGAGCTGATTGGAAAACCCAATTAGGAAAGAATAATCCCAGTCCAGACAAATCAAATCTGAGTCCCACTTACAGCATTCTCAACCACAACTGACAATCCTCATTTACTCAACTTTCTTCTTTTTTTTTTTTTACTGTCTAGGCACCAAGCGATGAAAAACACAATAAATTAAAATAAATTAAAATCTTATTAAAACAAACAGACTCTGCTGCTGAAGCCCGGTTTAGCATTAGCCCTCAGCTCTGTTCAGATGTTGGATATGTTGGGTGCTGAGGTCACATCCAGCTCCCCTCTTCGTACATTGTCATTTGCCTGTCTGTCAGGCGCGAAATGATTGGTTATGCAAACCGTAATTCATCAGTGACAGCACACAGAGTGGTTACTTTATCTCTAACGACGACCCTTCGGATGGAAAGGTGGAATCAATTCTGACAGCCGCACCTCATCTCGACGCCCGCTGATCTGCATAACACTAGACACGTAAATCAACCGCAGATGTGACAAGGGAATTAATTTGAGTGTGTATGTGTGTGCAGGCCATCATGCACCTAACGTTTTTTAGGGGGCACTGGGGGTAGTTCTGGCTCATTTTGTGCCCAAGACAAAAAAAAAAAAAAAAAAAAAGAAAAGAAAAAAACTATTTAGTTGCATTGTAATATGTAAAAGTATGTTTTCTTATGTAGCCTAGTTAAAATAATATAATATAATATAATATAATATAATATAATATAATATAATATAATATAATATAATATAATATAATATAATATAATATAATAATCTCTACAGTTGAAAGGATTGAGGTTGGTCAAATTGTTCTTTGTCTCAAGATACATAAACATTATTTGATCAAAATTATTATAATAATTTTAAAGTTGTTTTCTGTTTTAAAATATTATAAAAATGTAGTTTATTTCTTCCAATTTGTAATATTTTCCTTTTTTCGTATTTATTCTAATGTGCTTATTTGACACTCAAGAAACTTATTTTATTTATTTATCATCATCATCATCATCATCATCATCATCACCATCTTCAGTGTTGATTAAAGTTTTTCAGGATTATTTGATGAACAGAAACATCAAAACAACGGCATTTATTTTCAAATGTATATTTAAAACAAACAAACAAAACAAAAATACCGTACATACTTGCTAAATAATAAGAATAACAAAAACAACAACAATAATAATAATAATAATAATAATAATAATAATTATTATTATTATTATTATTATTATTATTATTATTATTATTATTATTATTATTATTGTTGTTGTTGTTGTTGTTGTTATTATTATTTTTGTTTATATTGTTTTATTTTTACTGACCTCAAATTTTTTGAATGTGTCTATATATACTTATGAGTTAAAAAATATAGACATTTGAATTTAAAATACATATAACATTTGACATGATGATTCTGTGTGTGTGTGTGTGGTTGTGTTATATGTCAGTGTTTTATGTAAATGGAAGCTCACAGTTTCTAGTCATAACCCCCTTCCTCGTCGCCACCTACAGTAGTTGATATATCAAAGTCAGCACTTGACCTTTTCCTTTGTCTGTAAAGATTTTCAGTACGATGCACCATAAGGGGCTCAATCGATGTGTGAAATGCTCAATATCAAATCCACGCAGTGTAGCAGGCAGAGCTGTCCAATATACCTGCTAAATGATGGCAGATCGCTTAATGAAACGGTTCAAATCAATGGCTGTTACACAAGCCAGTTAAAATCAAAACCTCCATTCATATTTGTCCCAGAGGTATGAAAATGTTTTCACTCTGTCGTACTGTTAATCACTCTATTCATCTTAATTTGAGAGTGTGCTGTTTTTATTTGCTAACAGGAGAACAATCTGAGAGAACAGTGTGCTGTAGACAGCCATATGCAGTCTTGGGGTTTCACATACACTAAACAGCTTTGTATCTGCTCGTGTGCTGTCTGCTTGAATCAGGAAACACTGAAATCTCCAAATCTGTAAGCTAAGCGTATGTTTCAGTAAGAAATGTCATGTAGATGAACTAATGCCAATTTTATAGTCATACCGGTTGATTCTGACATCCTTCACTGGCAGGAAGTTGTAAGAGATGAATGAAGAAAAAGGAATGGAGCTTAAAAACTCCCATGGCAGATGGAAAGAGAGAATGAGACGATCACTGTCAGCAGATGACAGAAACCCAAACTCTCCAGGTTTAAGGGTTTGGACACTAAGAACTGATTTTGACAGGACACTCAAAAAAAATCATCAGAAAATATAACAGTTGTCCGGTTGTCCGGTGACAGCAGAGTCTGTATAACACTCATAACATTGCAGCAGTTTACAGCAAATAATAACTTTTCAATCTAAATATACGTTAATAACTTAGCATAATAACAACAACAGCTCACATACATGTATCATAGCAAGTTAAATGTGCATTAATTCATAATTTATTTGTGTGTGTGTGTGTGTGTGTGTTTAGGGTCAGTAAGATTTTTTTTTTTTTTTTCATATTTCTGAAAGTACTCTCATGCTTACAAAGTTATTTAATCGAGAAATACAGCAAAAAGAGTATTTCGAAATACGATCACTAATATGATGCACATTTGTAAATATAAGACAGTTGGGAGTCTTTGAATGATATTTAGAGAACAGAGCCTGTTCGGTTCATTGTAAATACATTGCTGATGATTTTCAATCCACCCTTCAATGTATGAAACTAGTGTGTCAGACGTCTGCTTTGAAATGAACATACTGAAGCCTCAGCGCTCTTGCTTGCTGAAAATTATTTTTTAGAGGTTAGTGCAACTGCGCTTTAAATCTGCAGTGGTTTACTATGAGCTTAATGTATCCAAATTTGAGCCTTCTAGCTTTCAGGGGAGACTTCACAAGTAAGTCAAAGCGTACTTGTGTACTTAATTATAGAAGTGTTGAAATCTTGCAACCTTAAAAGCAGGTGTTGCAATTGTCTAATTTTTTTCAGCCTAAAAGAAAATATGCATAAACATTGTGATTTTTTCATGATTTTGTTATAACCAGTGGCATCCTAAAAAAAACTTGTTAAAGAGGGGGGGAAATAATAGGCTACAACTCAGTTGCGGTGCTTAGGGTCTCTGAGGGTTATCATCCAGTGGAAAGACGGCAAATAATTTTAAAACAATTTAATTTACCATGTTTCTCAGTAATTGTTCCTGCTCGTCGTCAGCACACAGACTAATTCTTCCCAGCAGAGCTTCTCCTTGCTGAGCGCTTGTCAGGCTCACTGAAGCTTTCTGAGGCTGTGAACAGTAATTGTCTGCAAATGGAAACCCTTTCTCAGATTATGGTAATGTTTCACCAGGGGGCTTTTTTTCTCATGTTTTCTCATTCAAAATAGAATATTTAGAATATTTACAATATATACAATATGACTGGTATTCTCTTTGGTCAACCTAAAGCACACATCAGGGGATAGAGAAAGAGAGTTTCTTCCAAGGTCAATGCAGTGGGCTCTGCTTAAACAAATTAATCTTTTAGCTTCAGGGTTGGAGGGAACATCTATCAGTGGTGTAATATGATAACGGAGCAGGAAAACGGGAGAGAGAGGTGCTTAGCCCAGGCTTACACTGATTCATTTCCTAACCTGACACAGAACCAGGTATTATACCGACTCACACACACACACACAGAGACACAGAGAGAGAGCTGTTGTAGATCTGCGGCCCGGGTTATTACACCACTATGATTTGTTCAAGGTGACAGCACAACCTGAGACGTGGACGCAATATGTAAACATATAAACACGCACTCAGGATAACATAAAGAAACTGAATGAAGCACTTCTCATGAATAGAGTACAAAATGGTGCCTGGAACTCTCAAAAAATTTGTATGTTTAAGTGTTTTTCTCTATTTCAAAGGAGGAGATTATACTTCAATAAAATGATCATCAATGTAAGGAGGTTGAACTAAAATTGAAATTGTATATGAGTTTATTTTCTATGCATTTAATAAGGTTTAGGACATGTAGGCCTAAAAAGACTTTATATAAATAAAAATCTACTTTATTTATAGATATAAGTTTATAAAAAATGATGACAACTAATTGTTCATGTGTGATCTAGTCAAAACCTCTAATGTGGGACAGTTCACAGATACTTGAGGCTTTATTTTGTCAAATGAGCGTTTATTTCTCCAACTTTTTTTCTTTTTTAAAGATGAGAAATTGTGACTTTTATATCTTACAAATAAGATTTGATTTCTCATTGTTGGGCATGTATATCTCACAATTTATAGCTCACAAATTCACTTTGTACCTCATTAGACTTAATATGTAAATATGTCATTGTTATGTATGTCACAGTAAGATTTACATCTTATAATGTTGTCTTAGAGTAAGATATATTACAATGAGATTGAATTTGGCTGAATTTTTGTTTTGGAAACGAACAGATAGAAACACAATTCTTGCTGCAGATAGTTTTCACCCTCTCTCTCGCTCTCAAAAAAAAATTAAAAAAAAATCATCGACTACATAGAATCTGTGATTCGGAAGAAAGTTTTGAGGAACAATCCCGCATATTTTTCAGTCAATTTGAAGCCTATGGATATCCACATGCTTGGCTTCAGTCAGCATCAAAGCTAAAATGTTATTATTAACACCAATTATTACATAAAGCTAAAAAATGTATATATGTTAAATGTCTGCTAACATAACAAACAATCTTATCAGATCAAGGAAATTATTACAAATTATTGGAATATTCCCTTCTTTAGGTGTTTATTATTATTATTATTATTATTATTATTATTATTATTATTATTATTATTATTATCCTTTGTTTATTTGCTAATTATCAAATTATTTAGCTAATAGACTAAAACATTTATAAAAGGTTGTTTTCCTTGTAGGAATTGTGCCGCCTCATTGATAATACAAACCAATCAACTTGAATTGACAATGGTGTTATTTTCAACTGAAACTTTTATTTTTTTTATTTTTTATTTTTTTTTTTATTATTATTTAAATAATTCTGGAATAAAATAAAATAAAAATATATTTTTTTATTATTAGAAATGTACAAAATTAGCAATGTTTTAGAAAAAAAAAATGCAAAAGTACATTCAATTACTTAAACATAAAAACTATATATACAAATATAAAAGTTAATGTTAAAATATTGCAAGTTCTATCTAATAAGTCTAAATAAATAAATATAAAATCTAATATCTAATAATAATAAAAATGTGCTCCTTTAATGCTTAAAAAAATATCGGGACACCAAAGTGTACTGTATTCAGGGAATGTGCTGGGAAAGTGTATGTGTGTAAGTGTGTTTTACAGAGAGTGACAAAAAAAATAAACAAAAATATATATAATCCTCTCAAAGTCTGTAGTAGATATGAATGAAGCAGGTGAATTCTGTTTGAGTGAACAAAGCTCTAGAGCCACCATCGATGGGCAGTGACATTTAAAGACGCACATGCTTACGGTAATGCAGTCTACACATGTCTCTTTGAGGAAGAGAGAGGTGAATTAGAATTAGACAGGAATAGACTGAATGATTCTCGGTAGGCCCATCCAAGGTTCTGCAATGGGAATAACTGGCATTTAGACAAAAGGCTAAATGAAGACACTGTCTGCAGTGATGTTCACATTCTCTCCCTCACTCCCTCTCTCTATCGCCCGTCTAGCTCGTAATCACTACCTTCTGTCTGTATTCCTGTCTTCCTGTCGTGCACTGCATCCCACAATCCTTTGCTCTGCCGCACAGGGTTTGGTGAATGCAGCGAGCGTTTCATGCCTGATTCCTCGGATGTAAGACGCGTCTCCTTCACGCAGCCAGGCGGAAATATCGCTGCTTCTCTGAGGAGAAAAACTAGAATGAGAGAGAGGGAGAGAGAAGAAGGGAGTAACATCTCCACCCATCCCGCTGCAGCTGTTTCCTGCAACCTGAATTCAAATCAGAAGAGACAATGCTGATTACAAATACTCTCGTCTCACAAAACTCACCCCCAATCCTCACCCCAATTATTACTGAGAAAGAAAGATGGAATGAGATGTTGAAAAAAAGAGAGGGAGAATTTGTTATTAAATTTGTTTTGACAGAGTGGCAACAATTCATCTCAGGGATTCACAGCCATTCCTGAGAGATGCTGAAAGTCACTAATACAAGCCTCCTTGAATAGATTTCTCTTTGCTACTTCTCCCACTGAGAGGATCCCACATTGAGCTACAGAAAATTAAAGGGACAGTTTATTCACAATGAAAAATTCCTCCCATTTACTTATCCTCACGTTATTCCAAATGAATGACTTTTTTTCTTTGTAACAGTAATCAAGAATTTCGGAATAAAGCATGCAATGACCACGGGCTATCAAGTTTCATAAAAGCAATTCTTTAGGAAAACTTCGTAAAACTATTCTTCTTTTCATGTTCTTATTTAAAGTCTTTAGAAGCCAAACAATAAATCAGCTTGTATATTTTAGTTTTGCAGTGACTGCAGTTTCTGAACCAGCATATTTGAGGCAATGATTCAGTGTCTTGCTAATTATGACAGTCCTTTTGTTTGAATAATTTAAATAAATGAGTCAATGTCCATCACTTGTTTAGTTTCTGAATGAATCTATGTTTTAGACAGAGTTGTTTAAGTGAATGATTGAATGACTTATTCATAAAGACAATGAACTTATAGTTTGAGAGGATGATTCAGTGACTCACTCATAAAGACAGTTGCTGAATTTGATACTGCACACTAGCATACTATTTTGACTATTTCTGCTATAGAAAGAGTAGGACACTTTTATGTGGTTCTGAAGCTAGTCCCTTGTTTCGTTCCTGAATTAATCATTGTTTTTGAACAAATTGTTTCAGTGAATGGTTTGATGACTCTTTTATAAAGACAGTCAGGTGTTTGTTTCCCAAATCTTTATTTTATTTATTTATTAATTTATGTATTCATCTGAGTCAATGATTCACTAATTTATAAAGATTTCTACATGTTTTTGGATTTTATTATTATTTTTTTTATTTTTTTTGGAGCATGGCATTGCATTGCATGCAACTGAAGTTGCCCCGGCTACTAAGCTATCGCATGTGAGGATCCTGCAGGTGGTGGATCGTTTAATTGTATCCTAAACCAGGGGGGAGGGTATCATATTTTTTTGAAGCACCTCTGGGTGCCGCCATTGGCTAGCCGCTATTGACTCCCATTCATTTTGGAGTCACTTTGACCCTGAATAACTTTACATCTGAGGCGTTTAAAGACTCCATTTGTCCATTAATTATTTCTAAAGAAACACGAAAATATATAAAAGGCTCCATTACCTTGTATCTTACGTTATGTTCCCGCAGAAGCAGTTTTTGTAAGAAATAGGCTGATAGGATATATATATATATATATATATATATATATATATATATATATATATATATATATATATATATATATGGAAGCTTTAGCCTGAGTTCTGCCAGGAAGACTCAATCACTTCGTCACTAATTACCTTCATCATTATCCAATCATGTCTTTATACTCCTGTATAAAAGATCGTACTTACACATGTATGAGTTCGCAGATGCCGACGCGACAACAACCTCCTCCACCCTGATGATGATAAGATTAATAATTTGAGAATAAAGTATAATAATAATTTGCAGGGTTTGATGTGATATGAGCTAATTGATCATTAGATTAAATAACTGTTGGTAGCACGATTTATTGTAATGTTTTTTTTTTCCTCAATTGGTCAGAACAAAGCGTGACAGACTTCATCCACGCTAGATAACAACTCACACATGAAGCATAATTTCGCAAGGAACTGCAATTCCAGGTTTTCAAACATGGATGGCTGCACAGAGGCACAATTTATGGACTGCAGCTTTTAAATAACTCACTCATTTGTTGCCACCTACTGGCCTAATCAACTTGCAGATAAAGAAATGCATTGCTATAAAGAGTGAACGGTCATGGTTTTGTTGGATTTTTATTGATATCAATCCTGGTGCTATACAGGTTTGTATGGTTTGAAACGACACAAGGTTGAGTTAAATGTTTAGTGTGCTGCTCCTTTAAAAATGTATGTGTGTGCGGGTGAACATGTGTCTGTAGTTATTCATTTATGACTTACGACCCAGCCGTCATACAATCTAACAATGACAGGAAGAGTGATGTCATAGATAGATGAGTAAAGGGAGGGAATAAAAGACAGATGGCAAAAAAAACAGAAGAAAGAGGGATGGCAAAGCACTCATCACACGAGCGGCATGACAAAGCTCATGACATGCCGACCTCCCTCAACACATCAATGCCAAATGCTCACTTAACAGCACTCTTACAAGAGGACAAAGGCATTGTTAATTCAGTGACTGATTTCATGCAGATTACTTTCTTAATTATCGCTGCATTAGCAATTCTAAAACATACATAGACAGGTGTGACCCCCCACCCACTACGCAAGAGTCACACTGTATAATTAACATTCAGGCAGCTGTTGACAGACAGTGTTGAGGGGTGAAGGCACTTTTTAAGACTCAAGACCTTTATCAGTTCATGTGGACTAATGAAGTTGAAAAGACAATCGTGTCCAGGTTTTCTATTTTTCTTTCTTTTTTTTCTTTATTTTTGCTATTATGATTGATTGATTGGATAATTGATTGATTGATTGATTGATTGTTTTGCATGTTTAATTTAATCTTAATCCTAACTATAGGATTGTATATAGGATGTACAATTTATGAACTGTAATATGCAATATGGATTAAAGTGTAATTGCTCTCCACATCTGCTATTATCTGTCTCGGCATTTAAGTGGATCTGAACATCTGAGGGGTGGTGGTTCGCTGATTGGTTTTCCCTGGAGAGCTGAACTTTGCAGTAAAAGCCTTGGTCCTGTCCTCCGCCCACCTGCAAACAGTAGCGAAAAAAACATCCAGAACCCTTCAATTATGTTTAAGATACACCACTTGAAAATCACTCAGGGGAAAATGAAAGTCAGCCTACAAAATTACATTGAAATTATATAGCAGAACAACCACTCTAAATTGTGCTTTAATAATTAACGCCAGCTTTGCTATGTTTACAATCTCTAAAAGTGCTTCATATTTCTTTGCTTAAATCAATTCCGTTTCGCAGGTATGCCCAGTGGGTGAATCTCATGAGAATAATCAGAATTACAAACAAAGCTAAAAGTACAATAACTGGAAAATTATTGATGAGAAATGGGGTGGAAATGTCACAATGCAGAAATCTCAATGGTTCTAATAAAATTAGTACATAATTATTAGTACATTATAATAAATATGTAGAACACAGACTTTCCATCCTGCTGTAGTGTTACGGGCAAATTGAATTCTGAATGCCAACTGAATTCTGGTGGAAGAACACTATGATTGCTGTATTTTACCAGAGTCTTCAAAATGAATCTAAATCGTATTCATCTCACAACCAGGAATAGACACCAAAGAACCTGTTATTATTGTCTGTTATTGGACATGTTGTTGTGGTTGAGTTGGACAAATGAAAGTCCTTTGTTGTGACTATCTCAGATTAATAGTAGATGTCTATGCCTGCTGGTGAACGAGTGTGTTGTGATACATGTGTTACTGTATGAGGTAATTTAGCACAGCTCGGGTGCTTTATTGACCAATCAACATTCAGCTCTAGCACTGCTTTTTTTTTTCTTTTCTTTTTTTTTTTTATAAATTATTTCATATCACCGAGCCAAGTATTGATTTGGGCAAGCTGAAAGAGTTGATTCTTTTACTCTTCAACTGAGATTGCAGGAGGAATGCTGACCATGTATGCAGTTTGCAGTAATACATGTCACATATGGTCATCATTCCTTTGGTAATCTCAGTATATCTTCCATCTCAATGGAGTGTATGTGGTTTCAAACTGGCTTGGTGGAGCAGACTAAAAACCTAAGCACACCAGCTATATTACCTGAAACCATCTGTCTGCTCGTCAGGTCTTTTTAATTCACTAATTGTCTTGTTATTTTAGGGCTCCTGTGTTGCCATAGGTAGTCTGTTGATGCGTTGGCATGTACTGCTAGTATAGGATCAGTTTCAAATCAAATACAAACTTTCATCAGACCTTAGATCATTGGTGACGCATGAGTGGGAAACACCTCAACCTGCTAGACTTAAGCACTGAGCATAGTTCATCCTACACCTGTAACTGTTGCCATTGAATTTCCAAACAAATCATACTAGTAAAAAGTTGTTTAAATGTTAAATAAGAGAAATAGAAAGGGTAATATGGCATGGAAATAGCAACAGCATCGTAGTGAAATAGAAATAGATATGCACCAACACACACTCGCTCTTCCTTACCTTCATGCAATTGTACCTTACCAATTTTTAGCTCTCAACAGGAGGTGGCTTATTTGTTATTATATCTCTCTCCAGTTCCACTGGTAGAAATTTATACATGTATCATTTCCCTGAATGCACCAGGAGCCTTGTGGACAACAGCCCAGGTACGTGAGGGTACAAGAATCATTCTTATTGCCGCCATTAAATTACCAAAACAGATGCTTCAACTCTTCCTCTCTGCATAATTTACCAGTCTTATACTGGTGCATAGACACTACTATGGTAATATATATTCACATAAGCAGGACACGTACTGCCCACAACATCCCTAAAGCCATGCAGGACAGGTGGAAGTGGATAGTGTGCATCCGGTGGTGTGTTAATGCAGAAACATTGGATGAAAAATGACAGGACTGGAGGTGGAAAGACCTCCGTGCACGTACACACAGTCACATTTACACATGGCTGTGAATGCTTTCCATGCATTAAATGCAGATCCTTCAGGAGGAGTTATGGAGACCTTGAGGAGCTGTTTGGGCATGAACTAGATTAAGTGCACATAGCATCCTGCCGTAAAGCACCTCACGCTGGGGTGACACCACACTTTACAGCGAGGGTCGACCTTCTGATCAGCAATCAGGAGTATGTGTGTGTGTTTTCAGAAGTGCCGGTTGTATTCAGAAAGCACAGGTCTCATTTATGATAACAATGTAATAATTAACACATACTAATATATGTGTTTTGCGTTTTTGCTGCTTTTCAAACTAAACGGTGGAAATAATAAATTAAAATATCTGAGTAAGCTGTCATTTTACAATGTTTGCAAATGGCAATATGCAAGAAAAGATTATGAACACCAAATTAAATGATTTATAAGTCATGACAGATTTCCATTAACTGCCTGTCAGTTTCAGAGCATTCTGTGTACCACAGTGTTTTTGAATTACAAGTTCTGTCAGTCATGTACCTCTGTATCACCATTTCAATTATTGGTCATTTGTTGCAAAGACTGACCATTTGTGAGGTCACCTCAATAATTCAATTGGACCATAAACTGTTTGTGATAGTGCTATGTGATGTTAACCTTTTATTTAAAATTGTAATATGAGTATATATATATATATATATATATATATATATATATATATATATATATATATATATATATATATATATATATATATATATATATATATATATATATATATATATAAATATATATATATATATATATATATATATATATATATATATATATACACAACAAAGAAGTCTTATTCTCAAGGCTGAATTTATTTGATAGTATAGATCAACAGTAAAAACAATATTGTGAAATATCATTACAATAATATTATTATTTTTTTATGGAATGTTAGAACAACAGTTCATTAATTTCCTGTACACAAACAGTGGAAATCAATAAGGAACACAATTTTGGACCAATGAGATTTTACTGTAATCCTGGGTTACTTATTGCATGATTACACAGAAATGAAATCCAGGTTACTGACAAAATTACTTCTCTAATTGTTCACTTGTCAGACTGTTAAGTCATGTCAGAGTTTTTACACTCTCCAGGAAGTAAAATGGATTACGTATGTAATTGTTTCTTGGATAGGAAAAAGTAGGTTAACATGCAAAAATTAAAAAAAGAATACTGATGTCCCCCCAAGCATCTTTCTTTAGCATTGCATTTGGTTTGCACTGAAATGTGTTGTTTTCATTCCCTCTCTCTCCATTACTTTCAGTCTTATCTGGTCTCTCTCTCTCTCTCTCTCTCTCTCTCTCTCTCTCTCTCTCTCTCTCCTCCTCAGGCATGTGTCTGTTTTGTCCTACTCCACCTTTCACAGCTTTTTGTAGGTTTAAACAGGACATAAGCGATAAGGACGCTGCTCTGGCAGAGATGGATGTTCGACATACTGCAGTCTGATTGGACACTAGAAACACAGGCCATGACAGAAGATTCACACACACACACACACACACACACACACGCATGGCTTGATGACTAGTTGGATGGAAGGTATTCTCATGGGATTGACAGACTCATTTGTTGCTTTCAGGACCTATCTTAGTGAAGACCTTGTGCATGAATGTCTTAAAGCGCCTCATGTATGACTGCACATTTGTAAAAAAAAATGCAAGACATATTTACTGACATATCACTCGATGTAAAAAGATGCAAAAATAATAATTTACACTTTATTTGGAGTACTACTTGTGGGCAAAGCAATTTTTTATTTATTTATTTATTTATTTTAAGCCTAAAATGTATCTCAATGTCTATTTATGAGGTTTGTGTGGTCTTTAAATTCTATCAGTCTTTAAAATGCAAGAAATTTTTAAAAGTATCTAAGTATACTTGCAGTAGTTCCACTTTAGCATGACCAAATATACTTTAGTGTTAGATGGACCTCGGCACTACTTACATATGTAAATGTATTTGTGGTATACTTGGTTTATTGTTTATTTTTTTACTATGTTGTATATTAAGAATAGTCTAGTCTGCAATATGTTTAATTTTCTTTATTTAAAAACATTCCATGGTCCATGGTTTGTCCTCATTTAGTAAACTGACAAACTTGTCATCTCTGAAAGAAATGTGACATCAACAGTGATGCAGCTCATGAAGGGAAAATGTCACATAAATGATATTTTTGCAGTGAAACAGACTCCGAGAAGCGGTGCTATTAGTCACATCAGACAGTTTGTCTGATATGAAACATCAGTGACAACTCCCCCCCCCCCCCCCCCCCCCCAAAAAAAAGAGAAATGCATTACAAAGTTTACAGATAGCAGGAATGCAATTTTGCCTTAGACACATAATAATTAAATAACAAAATAATACTGTAACTTATGAAAAATTGTCTAAAAACAACTGTCTAGAAAACATGAAAAGTACCGGCATACTCAAAATCGAATCAAAATGATAGTACATTACTTTCAGAGTGTCTTTGGGTCGCTGCTGGTCTTGGTTATTTTAAGCTGATATGCATCATGCTTGTTTAGTCTTGCATGTTTGATGCAGCTGTTGAGTTTCCGAACCCACCTTTATCGAAAACAATATGCTAATTAACAGACTTCTCATTACTGAAACCAATAAAAGATAGTAAAATTTGGGTTTATGTATTACGGTTGTGCTGCATAATATTAATTTATTAATCAATATATATTGATGAATAGAAAATTCATTATTTAACAGAAGTTGGTGTGAAGTATTAGCTTCAGTTTTAGTTTTGGCCTTTTAATATATATAATATATATATTAATAACGGGTATATTTTTCTGTGTCTTTCATTTTCTTCCTCCAGTGCAGCGTCACACATCACTCACTTATGCAGGCCTCACCTTTTGCAAAGTCACACCTCCTGTCCACCTTGGGTGCCACATGATTAATGGCCCCCGTGGAACTGAAGTGGCACGAAACACTGTGACATTTGCTCTTCTGGCGTCCTCTGAGCCAAAGGTGGCTGGCAGGTCATGGTGACAATGCCTACCCGTGCTAGGGCATCTGTGTCGCCGCATGCGGGTGTATGTGTGTGTTCATCTGGAGTGGATAATCACCCCCCTTGACGCTTCAGCATCTGCCAAGTGAGAGGACAGATCTGCATGTGCATTTATGAGCAAGACGTCTCACAAACTCGTTGCTGTGTGCGTCCGTTGCTTTTGTTATTATCACATCTGGGAGCTCTTCAACACTCGTGCCGCGCTGAGAAAATCCTGATTGTCTTCTTCACGCAGTCCGATTCGTTCTGTGCCCTAAGGTCTTGTCATTGTAATTATTGTCATTTAACACAAAAGCCTCAAAAATACTCTCTTATAACAACAAATAAATGACCTGCTGCAGGAAAAAAAAGAGACATTAATATCACCATGACAACTGAATACATGAATTGTGCGCTCCTAGCAACAGTTGGATATGATAACACAGCTCTGTTACTCTTTCTGTAGCATAAATGACCAGTCCATGGATTCTAACACAGGCAAGTCTAAATTTTATCCAGCATTGTTGCAAAATGGAGAACTTCGCTCAGGAATATTTTCACTGATTGCATTCGTACGTGATGTACTGTATGTTGGTTGGGATTGAAAGCACATGGAATTTTGGCTGAGAGTGACTCGATTTTTAGAGATGGTCTGTTATTCGCATTAGCTATATCAGTGCCCAAAGTGATTTAGCTGATGGGTCCTTATTTTTTTTATTTTTTTTCACATGTTAAATGTGTTTTTGTGTCTTTTGATATATTGTAGCTGAGATATATTAAACGCACTGAGCGTTTTTATTTAAATAATCAAATCCAATAAATGGACCCGTCTGCTTCATATCTTTCATTTGCCGTCAAAGTGCACCTGCTCTTGGTTACATCTGAGCTGCCAGAAAACTCAGACGCACATGGAGGAAATAAATGCATATGACTTCATTAGATAAGAATCCTCTGAGCGGGGCTCCGTGTAAATGAGATTGTCAATGTATTGTTAGCGCTGAGCAATCAGAGGAGACTCTCGACGTGCTTTCCCAGCATGCCCTGGGAAATCTGATAGCATTAGCGCCATATGTTCCTATTGGATGTCCCTCTGTTGTAATAACATTTAATCTTCCTCCTTCCCTCCCTTGCTCCTTTCCTCTGTCTCTCACTTCCTCACTATTTCCCATTTGTCTTAAAGACTGGATTTTAATGTCATCAGGGTCGGCCCACTATGAGAAACAATGTTTTAATGGTCTTGCTGGGTAATGTGGAGGATTTCACCATTAAGAAATTGAAAATAAACCCGAGATGTGCTGAAAGTCACCGCATAAAAGTAATCAGACAGCAATGTTCTGTCTGACTTGCCTCTGCCTTGCCTGCATTTATTACTCTGTACATGTGCTTAAAGGAGACCTATTATGCCCCTTTTTACAATATGTCTCAGGTGTCCCCAGAATGTGACTCAAGCAAAGTAAGTTACCCCACATATAATGTATTATTTCATAAAAAAAAAAAAAAATGCTTATTTTGAGTGTAAACAGAAACGGGCTGTTTTTGTGTAAGTCTTTTTAAATGCAAATGAGCTGCTGCTCCCCGCCTCTTTTCGCAGAATAGGGCTGTGCAATAACTAAGCCAATCAAACTATCATGGAAGGGGCCATCTGAGAGTGGCTCCATTTGAGAAAGGGCTAAAGACTTTAGTAGACTAAAAAGAAAAAAAAAAAATACTGGGTGGATTTGTATCATTATATGATGCTTGTGTACACATACTGCCAACACACATTTCACTTCAAACTCCTTGTAAAGGTGCATGCAGCATCCGATGACCCCTTTAATAGTGAGAATTGGACTTTAAAATTAAGTCTGACAATTGTGTTTAAATTTGTTGTTTATAATGCATTTGCTGCTCTCAGACTCCTAACGGGTCAGAAACACTTGACCGTGTACATGTGCATAGCCTACGTGTATATGTGCTAGCTTCCACACTTCAAATGCAAATGGTTCCTTTTACTGATTTCTCTCTGTATTGTTTAGTCTTCATAACTACCCCCCTTTTCCAGTCGCCGTTGTCATGGCAACTAATTATTATTTCTAGCACTTTGTTGAACTTGGCAGCAACTTGCTGCTGAGAGACTTAAAATGCTGAAGCCTGAGATCTGAGTGAGAAATTGTTTCAGCAGTAGTGATTATTCATTACGTTTCGGGCTGATGAAATGTGTGCGTGTGAGAGAGGGGTGTGTTTGCATGTATTTGATTTGTGTTCAGTATGTCTTTTACTCTCTCTGTGTGTGTTAGGCTCATTTGGCTAATAGTGATACACGAGCTCCACTCACAGTCTTTCATACTTCTTTAACATTTAGTCATGGACCAAGAACTCTAAAATTAAAAATAATCATATTCTACATGGTGCTCCCACAGACATTATATTTTATTTTGAATACATAAACTACATTAAACAATTATGATTATAGATGTTTATTCAACTGTGGGCACTGCAGACTTTTAGAAAATAAACTTAGTTTAAACAGTCTGCTAACAATGTCTATAGTGTATTATATACATATAGATGAATCGCATTATTCACAGTATACTATACAGTATAAAGTACACATTACACGGTATAATGTTCTGTGACATTCTGCATTATTGCAATGAAGGAGTTGTTATGGCAAATATTATAGTTAACAATTTATGTGTCATAAAATTAAGTAAATCTTCAATACTTAAGATTGATTGGAAACATTTTTTTTTTCTTACATAATTAATCTCATGCATGCTTTTAATTGACACGGTTGTTCTCATTTGTTATCAAGTAATTTTTTCAGGAAGCTTTTCATTTTAATTTTCTTTTTCTTTTTCTTCCTCTTCTTCTTCTTCTTCTTTATTTATTTATTTATTATTATTTTTTGGTTACAATGGAAGTGACACACCTCAACTGAGCAACAGTTATAACTTAACTGGTGTTGTAAATCGTTTTCACACAATAAATATTGAAATGGTTTATTTCACTCTTCAGTCAAATTATCATTATATATAAAATGTAAAAAGTAACATTATTAGTAAATTGTGCAATGGTTTTCAGATGATATGACTGAATGATTCTGGGGCAACGGTAAAACAGAGAAAAAATCAGTTCATTAAGGCATTTAAAAAAAAAAAATAGAATAAAAAAAATCATGCAGCCATGATAAAACATTTTGCAGATACTTCTTAATAATTTTATTTTTACTTGTGTCATATCCTAATGTTTACTCATGCATGTGTCTGCATAAGTCAGTGCTTGGTTTGCTTTCTGATTAAAACATTCCCTCTGCTGACTGTACAGCTCTATTTTGAGCTGTGTGCAAACACACTAGGGACTCGCGTCTGGTCTTTGTGGTGTGTATGTCTGTATATGTTGACAGAACGGCCGAGTAGAGTCTCATAAATCTGGGGTCATGCTTGCAGGCCTTTGAGAAAGAAAACAATGGGTATAGAGATAAATCTACCAGCATCGTCTTTTTGATACGCTGGTAGTTCATTGCTTATTTAGTTAACTGACATGCCCATACTAAGCTGAGTAATATCTCTTTTCTTGAGCAGTGTGTTTGTGTATGTGTGAAGCCACACGACCCCACAATCCATCGCAAAAAACTCCTAAACATCGCTAAGGGAACACACTAAAACAAATCGGAGTATGGTTGTCTTCTAAAGATAAGTCTTACTGTATGTTGTTTCTTCTACCATGCAGTAGAGCTGACAGTAAACTGCTGTGACTTGACTTGAATCTGTCAGCTACACTGTTATTTGAGCTTGACAACTGAAGTAAATAATGTCAGTGATATTGCCTGTAGTTCACCGAAGACAAACTTTGAAGACCAAAGGCTGTCTTCAGTCCATCATCACTGTGATCATCTTTGCCATGTCCCTGAAGCTACTCTCAGTCATGCAAGTACAGCGCCTATCTACTTGAAAAGAGAATGACTGCAATCTCCAAAGTGATTTTTTTATGGATTTATGTTTTTCATGAATCATATAGTATCATTTAATCCCCTTTAGACCAAGTCAGTCCCGTTATCCCTGCCGATGGTCTGTGTTTGGGTGTAAGACTGAACATAAGAGTCTTAATTTTCTTCCAACATCTGAGCTGCTGAGGACGCTGTGGATTACTTTTATTCTTCAAATTAATGTACCTCATAATCTATCTAAATACGTGTATGACTCCAGAATCCTTTGTGAATGTCATGTTGTTATAGTGCTCAGCGTTTTAGCCGTGTTTGTATGCGAACAATAAGTATTTTTTGAACTTATTAAACTTATAAAATTAGCATAGTGCTTGTGAGATAAGTTCACGCCCTTCAGATGGCGAGATTCATTCGTTAGTGTCGTTGCATGGCTCGGCCCATTGATCCACGCTGATGACAGGTCAGCGCGGCATGAGCTCTGTAACATTGTGCTGTTTTGTCCCACTTTCAGTGCATTTGGCTTCCCATATATACAGCTAAACACCGGCTATCTTTCTCTCTGATATGTTGCTTTTACCAGCTGTTTATTGCCGTACATATGCAATGCAGAGAGACTTATATGCCACGCCCTTTTCTGGAGGCGGGGTGGAAATATAAAGCTCATTTGCATTTAAAGCGATACACTCCAGAACAGCAATTTTTTTTCAGACACACCCCAAAAATGACATTTTCCTGCTATCATAATAAATGATCTGTTTGATATTTTGGGCTGAAACTTCACAGACACATTCTGGGGACATCCAAGACCAATATTACAGCTTGTAAAAGGGGGCATAATACAGTAGGTGCCCTATAATTAATAATTCACAGCTTTACACTACTTACAAACTGTTATGGTATTGTAATTTTTGGACCACATATTTTTGAATATTACTATGTTGTGATAAAAAAATATAGTAGGAACATAGGACCATTGCAGTATTTGTTCTAAGGGATTTTTGATTAGAAGAGGTTATTTTGCCGTCTGAAATAGAAAATGTGCATACAGCTTAGGAGTAAAACAGACATTTTTGGGTGGAGAACAAATGTGAGAGGAACTATCTAAAGGAGTGAGTAAGCGCCTGTTTATATACTTTTAACATTTTAACTGGCCAAATTGTATGAACATGCTCCTCCCAAATCTTTCTTTAGCTATAATTAGTTAATCAGATTTTCTCAGGATGGGAGTGAACACATATTAAAATTCTTTTTGCTTCTTTCATCACTTAGAATATGTTGTTACAGTTGATACACTGATGGCTTTTTTTTTTTTTTTTTTTTTTTTTTTTGAAAGATTATAAATACATTTGTGATGTGGGGACTGGGTGTGTGTTTTAATCAGGAACTTGTTGCTAAAATAATTTGAAATTAAAGGAAAAGCTCACCAAACAATGAACATTCCGACATTATTTACTTCCCATCATTTTGTTCCAGACCTGGATGCTGTTTATTTTTTCTATATTTAGTCAAAATAAAGGCCAAGATGAAGGTAAAAAAGGTACAATTAAGGACTTTTGACCAATTTTACTGTATTATGTGTTTATTTATTTACAGTAGGAGAATATTTGAAGAATCAATCTCCACAGTTAATTTCCATGCAAATTTAAATTTGTCTTGACTGAAAATCAAGGCATACAGGCCTAAACACACACACACACACACACACACACACACACACACACATGTTGTTCCTCAAAAAAAAAAAAAAAATCATCATTATGAGGTTAGCGTTTTCCCTTGCAGAGTGAAAAGCTGACAAGTAGCAGTCCATTACGATGTGTGTGAGTGTGAATGTGTGACATTTACTGAAATTGCCTTTAAAAGCAGAAAAAAAAGTCATGTTCTTGTCAGGGTGAGAAAAATCTCACATGTGCTCCTCTTCTCCGTAATGCTGCCAATCTTGCTTATTTCTGATGAAATCTATTGAAACCGCATTTAAAGTTAGTGTCAGCCATAGGAGGTCTGGTAGCATTAGTCGAGCCAAGACGAGACTCCTCCTGAGACTGGCACGACCCGCCGACCTGGACTCGCTGACCATTAACACATGCACATTAACACAAGTCATTATACCATATACTGTATATCCACACATTGGTAATGATTGAGACTAATGTTAGTAATTAACATTAGCAAATGACTGTCCTCCATTAGGGATAACAATGTTCGATTCCACATTAGACCACTAGTGTTTACACTCTGAAGCAAATGCGTGCATTTATACTGCACACACACACACACAGACCTACATGAATGCTGTTTATCTATTCTGCCGGATGTGTCACAATTGCAGAATGTGGCATGTATGCCGGTCATTAGGATGAAGGGTGGGCCGCAGTGGGATTTCACCACTAATAAACTCCCATTTTAGCTGGGTGAGTGTCTGCGTGACTGAGAAACACACACAAAACACTCATGCTATGTCAGCAAGAGCAAAGGGTGGGGGGATATGTTGGAGAGGAGAGGAGAAACTCATTTGCTTGTTAAATCTGTGTGCACTCTTGTAATTTGGAAGCCGGGGAGGAAGAGAAACAAACATAAGCCCGTTGGCTTTGTCTGGAGATCCAGAGATGTAGTCTGCAGGTCTGGCCCGAAGCCTGTAAGCAGCTCCATTTAAATCTGGCCGCTTTGCAGTGTGACTGAATCCAGACCAGCCTTGAGCTATAGTCCAAGAGATCCGTCCAAGTGCAGAGAGACAGCTTCCATTATACTGACCACTGACATGACCACGTCCCCTCTCAAGCCATCCATCTTCTCTCTGAATTTGTTCCCTCCCATTCAGTGTCATTTGCTATTGCAGAATGTTTCAGTTCTCCTCGTGTCCACATTTGCGTCCGTGTGTTTATGTGTGTGAGAGAGCGAGAGGAGAATGGCGGCCCTCCCTGTATTAAAAGCCCTCTTGAGTCTGGGCAGGTGTGTGGAAAGGGTTTGAAGTTTGCAGAAAAGTGCCGGTTGGTTACCATGGTCACTTGCTTGCCATTAAGCATCTCTCTGTAATTACTGTGTCCAGTCGATGTGCACGATGATGCATTTTGTGGTCTCGATAATGTCTTGGGGTTTTAGTGCATGCGTGAGAGAGAGTGCTTTGGAGGTTTGTGTGTGTTTCTTTCTGTTTTGTTCAAATTCATGTTTTCCCCTCTCTTTTTGTTGTTTTTTCTTTTTTTTTTTTTTTTTTTTACATGTAAAATTATTAAAAATATATATTTTTTACTAGTGACAATTTATAGGCATCTGACCAATGTATAAGACATTCAGTCAGAAAAGAACTTTGATTAAAATGCATGTCTCCTGCACAATATATCATTGTTGTTTCATTTTCTTTATTTTTATTAATATTATCATTATCATTATTCATTTATACTAAATTTAGTCGCTGCAAATGCCTTGGCACAATTCATTTTCTTAAAACTGGAATGTTACAATAATGTTTATTTTGTTAACATTAGTTTACTGCATCACATTACAGTATTTATGGATCTTAATGTTAATCTTAATGTTTACTAAAACAGTAAGATCAAAAGTTATCAAAAATATGTTAACATGAAATGAGACCTTTTGGTAAAGGGTTGAACATTCATTTTTTAAATCTTTATAAAGATTTTAAAATAGTAAAGATGCTGGTTTAATGAAAAATAGCAAACATAATGAAGAAACAATATAATTTGAGGGCGATAACATCTATCTATTGAAGGGCATTGAAAAGTTTCTGTCTATTCTGACAAAATGCATTTTCTGCAATGAAAGCAAGATTGTAAAGGCTGTCACTGGGTGGTATGCTTTAAAAAAAGGTACTAAAGTGTACCTTTAAGGTACTAAGATTATATGCACACTTTAGATGTAAATATGGCAGAGTACTGGGTAGTAAACATCTGAAAGTATGCCTTTATAATACAGTAGATATTTAGCAGTACTAAGTTTTAGTTAATCAGAGAAGCTCGGTGGTGTGGACGCTGTAAGATAAAGGGCGGTAGAGGAGTCTGGGACAATAGTCTAAAAACTTTTTTTTTTTTTTTTTTTTTTTGCAATTTTGTTTAATGATGTTAGTGACAGAAAACAACATTGTTGTGAACTTTTAATAACTTTAATTATTTTTATTAGTTTATCACTTATAGTATCATATAGTTACTGTATATATTTCCCCTGACATTCATTCACACAGTACATAACTCACACTGGGAGTGACCGGCCGCAAGCAGAGATTCAGTGCACATACTTACAAACACACACAGTTTCTGGAAATGACAGTATTTATTTTTTTTTTTTTTTCTTTGGGAAGACAAAAGCCTCTTTTATGCCTCAGTGAGAAAAAAAAAAAAAAAAAAAAATCAATTACACAACCTCGGGCTTACCATTGCGTTCCTTCTAGAATGGACCAGGCAATCTTAAAAGCCTTCTACCCTAGGGTCCAGCATGAAGAGGTAAACATTTCTAATCTATTCCACCATTTTCTTTAATGGTGCTTTGCCAATCACAATGTACACAAGCACTTCTTTTCTTTTTTTTCTTTTTTTTTGGATTAGGCCTGCTATTTTTCCGGTTGGGTTGTAATAGTGCAGGTATTATATTCCAGCCTGTTTCTATTAATCAAGGAGGTAAAGGAACAATCACTTACTGCAGCAGGATAGCCGCTCGAGAATCTGGACCAAAGTGAGATGCTTATTTGTTCAGAGTCTCAGGACCACGTTCGTTTATTTTAGCAGGCTGGGAGAACGTCTAAAGTCAGCGCATAGGAAGCGCGGCCTATGCACGGATCCATGTGGAAAACAAGCGTATGTGTGTGTGTGTCAGAAAAGGGGATTTTTAGAACTACACTGAAAACATTTCAAATAGGGCTTGGAGGGGAAAAAAGGAGGGGCGGTAAGAGAAAATGGAAGGTGCAAGTGACTGTTTTGGAACATTATATTGACGATGAATGAGCAGGGACATTACAGGAGAGTATTTGAATGGAGAAATAACACGAAACGAAAAAGAAGGAGAGTGAGAGAGGGAGAGGATGTGTTTAAATGGACTGGCGACAGACGTATTTCCACCGAGAGAGGGAAACGGCATCTCTCTCCTGCTGAATAGACATGATGAATGAGGGAGAATCTGCTTCTGACAGAAATCATGCTGTAAACGTTACAGGGATATAAGTGTGTGTGTGTGTGTGTGAGGAGCCAATATGTATTTCATAAAGATGATTTCCATAATAAATGGGAGAAAAAGAACAGGCCATATAAGATAAAAGACTGATGTAAGGAACTAGAGTATGTAAAGGATTTTCCTCTCTTTCTTTCTTACACAATGTTTGATTCATCTGCATTTTTGATTAATCTGCAGTTTCTTTTCTTACGTCTGTACATCCCATTGTCACAAGAATTTGGAGCTGGTCCTTTGTTAAAACAGAAATAGCTAACATGCTTTTATTTTTCATCACGGCCATTAATCTTAATTTGCAATATAAGATATTAGAGGGTGGAACGTTTTCATTCCAGAGAGTATCTGATTGGACAAAAATAAATACATTTGTTGTTCTCCCTGTTGATTTGCATTTTGTTACTTAAATGTGTAAGCTAACATACATGGACTAACTAAAACTGAATTGTGATTTATAATTTAAATTTTTGTATATATGATAAAAGTGCATTTTGTTGGTGTTTAGAAAAATATTACCATATTATCATGACCTTAAGCTAGCATACATGTTTCAACCACAAAACTAAATTTAGGTTGTATTTTAAATGTGTAAGCTAACATGCATAGACTAACTAAAACTAAATTTCCATTTTACATGTGTAGGCTTATATATGATAAATGTGAATTTGGTTGGTGTTTAGAAAAATATTAGCATATTACCATGACCTAAAGCTAACATTCATGAACTAACTACAACAAACTTTTTCTATATATTTTATATTTTGCATTTTAAATGTGTATGTATGACAGAAGCAACTTTTGTGAGTGTTTAGAAGCACCTAGCATATTAACATGACCTCAAGCTAAAATACATAAACTAAATTATGATTTTCAGTATTACTTCTTGCTCTATATAAGTATCCCCAGCTCTCTTTCTCTCTCTCTCTCTCTCTCTCTCTCTCTCTCTCTCTCTCTCTCACTCTCACACACACACACACACACACATACACAGGTCACCGCTGGAGGAACATGTAGCAAAAAAAATACAAAAACACAGCGGAACACATAAAGCTCCACATTAAAATCAACAAGACAGACAGAATAATGCATTTATTCATCAGCTTCTTTCCGTCGTACCCCTCTGACAATTAAATCCTCCAATTATCATCGCTGGACACCCACTGATCGATATCAGCTGCCTGATGTTAGCTTGCCTGTAGCATTTTTTCCTCTGCTTCGCTCTTTTCCTCTTTCTCTCTCTCTGTATTTTTGTTTTCCATTAGAAAGGAAATGTAGGAATTTATTGCACCCTGATCAGGTTTCTCCCCTACAAACTTTAAAACCCAATTATTTTCCTCTCGTCCCCAGTGTGTGTATTGGTTTGTGCTTTGTTTATATGTATGAGATGCATCTCAAGGTTTTTTTTTTTTTTTTCATATGCACTGGGTGCTCCACAGATTTTCAGTCTCAAGTGTATATTGTGTTAAAGAACACGCTTTGAGTTTATGCATTCATGCATGTGTGTGTGTGTGTGTGTGTGTGTAAGTGTAAGTGTACACGCGGCTTCACAGGAAACTTACAGTGGCAAAGAGATGATGGAGCAGTCCCGCATTTTCAATATCTCTCAACTCACCCATTAGAAGCCATTTGGTGCTTATGGGATACATTAATACATGGCTCAATGGCAGCAGTTTTAACTCCAAACACCAAACTAACAATCAAAAAAAAAAAAAAAAAACTATTATGTCTATTATGTATTGTGGTTTGCTCTAATATCACTAATGGGGAACGGAGCGTGCAGAGCGCATTCCACATTAAAAACCTTTAGCACCCATTGCTAATTGCCCTGCATTTATTGTAATTGTTAATGCATCGAATTTAAGACAGTTTATCCCACACTGTTTTATACGGCCTCTGAAACAGCAGTTGGGTGATTATATTGATGAGTCAGAGTTGTAGAGTACAGTGTTTTTCGGGGCGTATGTAATTGTGCCTGAAGAGCGGGCATATGGGTGATGCCTGACAGGAAGTGGGCAGTAAATGAAAGGGACACTAGGATTTGAGAAGAGAAATAATTAGACATCAGCAGGCCACACACAGAATCTGCGCCTGCAGATCTCCCAGAGAGTGTTTGAAAGTCTGTCAATAAGTGCACCTCCACTGCCACTTATTTGTTCATTTATTAATTATGTTGGCTAATTTGACAATGCTTTCAGCCACTAATAAAATGTCTTACTTTTAGCTCCATTTAATTAATTTTATATTTTAAGATTTGTCTGGGCCTACACTGTTGTAAAATTGTGGGGGGAAAAATACATTATAGGAGCGCTCCTTTGTGCCTTTTGAGATTACCGACTCTGTAACAAGCTAAAGTTACCATTTTTGCATTTCTTTTCCAACAGTGTGGGCATCAGTCTCAGTACCAAAGTCTTCTTTTATGGCAAGCCTCCATTTCTGTATCTAGGAGGTCAAATGTTTGAGGCCTTAGACTAGCAAATATCCCCTGTTTAATTCAGAATCGTGCTCAAAGCACAAAGAAAGTGTTTCAATTTTAAACTGGAGGACGTTTTCAAATGCTGATATTATAGTTAGATATTATACTCTTAAACTAAACATATTTGGCTCTGTTCCAAAACAGTGTGCTCATAAAGGAGTGTTTAAAAAGAAGAAGAAAAAAAACGTTTATTTATTTATTTACTTACTTACTTACTTATTGTATTCTTCTTTTTTTTTTTTTTTACATTAAAAAAGGCATCACTTTTGATCAATTTAATGCAAACTTGCTGAATAAAAGTATTAAGAAAAATAAAAGTTTATAAAAAACAAAAGTATATTATAAAAAAACAAAAAAAACAAACAGTTTATTTTCCCATGAGCTTTATGAAGAGTGTTCCAAATCAGTCACTTATGAGATTCCATGACTGTTTGGAAGCTGTCTAGGTAGGCAGCAAAGCAGCTTACTAGGATTTGGAAGAGATATACTGCCAACGAGACAGGAGAAAAGCTGAAAAGACCTGGCATTTTGTGATGTACACACTGTATTTGCATCAGTATAAAAGATCATAAATGTAAATTTGAATCTATTTTGTATGACTGTATCAAATAATGGGTGGGTTACTAAGGGGGTAATAAGACAATATTCTTTATCCTTTTTCCCCCTCCCCTTTCACCCCATTCATTAATCCATCTATCCAGCTGTGGCCTATTCATCCTTCTTTTCTGTTTTTTTTTTTCTTTTTCTCAGTCTTATGACAGCTCTGCCTCTCTTCAGACCACTGCTGCATCTCCAGTGATCATCAGCTGAGATCCCTGAGTCATTTACTCTCTCTCTCCTCTCCTCACTCGCTTTCATTAAACCTCAAATGGGATGTCATGCTTCACCTTCATCCCTCTCTTGTCCCGTGTGAAAGGCTAGACCTTTCAGAGGCGATGGAGGGATGAGAAAAAGACCTGAGCACAGCACGAGAGAGGAGGGATGACCTCTCTGTTTACATTTGCCTGGTGCCACAGCCCCGCTGAGGCATTGATGTGGTATTACGGTCCCGGAGCGAAGCCGAGATAGAGAAAGAGCTGGACGAAGATAAACAAGAGGGAAAAGTCAAGCGCTTCTCAGAGCGAACCCGCAGGAGTTTGGGGGTCTTTAGCCATTTCGAACACATTTTGGAGCCACTGAATGACGGCTTTGAATCCAAGCGCTCAGATCCGTGTATTCCCATGCTAAGACAGCGCTTGACCTGTTCAACTTTAGCAGTGCTACAATATAGAGGCGTACTTTAAGAGTGGAATCCACCTGTGTATTAGTGTGTAGAGTATATCACAAACCAAAGCCAATATCACTAATCTACTCGTATTAAAGGCCTCTTACTGTGCAGTACACTATCTCAACAGGATGCCGGCCAAGGTGTTTAACGTCTCCGCCAGACAACACCCTCTTTGTGCAGCAGCTTTTCTGATTTCAGTTGAACTCTTTCTTGCTTGTCTGTGCTTCATTTTGCTATCTGTACCTCTTACTCCCCCTAATGGACACAAGTGGCACTGCATGTCACAGTTGTAGGTTTGTCTGAACATGGATTTGCAGTGCAACTGTATCCATCCATCAGGGAAGGAGATCAGCTGAATTTACTTGCATCGCCTGTGCTGGATATTTTAGGTTTGCAGGCCTTGTTATAGATACAAACCATACTATTATCATATCAATGATTATGGTGCTTTATTCTAAACAGAGATTTGGAAAATGCTTAATTAATCTGCAGAAATAAAGTTTATCTGTTACACCAAATAACATAATCCTATATTTGTTGACTCATGCCACTATGCATTGCTTAATGTGCTGGTCTCCATGCTGTTAGATGGCCTGATAGTGAACCACCGTGCGATGAAACGAAATTAGACATACGTACACAAGCGCCAATTCAGCATCGCTGCTTGCTGCCACATATGTTCAGAATCTCAAGAGAAAATGAAGCAAAAAAGTGAAACCGGTTTCCGAGTTGCAACCAACTTCTCCATTCGGATGTTTCTTGAACCGTGAAAATGACCGCATGAGCAACATTTCGGGTATTAAGTATTCATGACAGATCTTGTGAGATGGTCTGATCGCAAGCATGCTCGGCAGCAGTGATGTTAAAAACTGAGAAATGGAAAAATAAACCATTCGGTTTGTCTGTAAATGGATTTGCTTGTTTGTGGGTAAAAGCACAGGATACTCAGGATGGTCGTGTCTTTCAAAAAGGAAATGCATTGAATGTCTTTCCTGTCACAGTGCTGAGACTCCTGTTAAAAGCTTCAAGCAACACTTTATACATTATGGAGAAAATAATGGGTAGAAATAAAAGCATTCTAAAAATACAGTCTGACAGATGAATAAATAGCACTCTCAAAACAAGAAAAAACTTTTGCCATTTCAGTGTTTTATTTCTATTTTTTCATGCTAGTTTATTAAGAGGTACTTTGTTCAGTAAATAATTCATGAAGCGTGAACATTAGATCAGGACAGTTACTGATATGGGCAAACACTGAAACTGTTTTTTTTTTTTTTTTTTTTTTTTGAAATATAGTAATATATACTTTCATGTCTTTATAGATGTGACAAGGCATTCATTATTTAATCTTTTGAATAAACTTTATTTTATAAGATGCATACATTTATAATTTATATTTAATAATTTGTCTGTCTGTTTATTTAATTGTGTATTTATTTTTAACTGTAGGAATTTCAGAATATCTCTCTTTTGCATAAATCACACTAACTGTGTGAATTGTGGGTTGAATTATGGGAATTATGAATGCCACACGTGTGTGTGTGTGTGTGTGTGTGTGTGTGTGTGTGTGTGTGTGTGTGTGTGTGTCAAATATATAAAAACAAAAAGTTTTTAATAATATAATGAAAAGAGCTGTCACCATTATTAATTTAATAACAATGAAAAGAAATGCATTAGAAACATTCTAATCATTTTATTTATTCAGTAATAATAATGTTTTACACTGAGTGAGAGGGAAAGTTTATCCAACCATGAAATTTGATTGTACAAGATTTCTTGTGAGCTCTCATGTTGCATTTATAAATCCAGTAATATACAAATAAAGCACAGTCAAATCAGTGGTTACACATTTCAATGAAGCCGAACTGTGAGGTGATCGATGCATTTGTTTTAGTGATTGAGAAATGCCTTGAAGACCAGCGCTGTTTTTGTAGATTAGAGTGTTGAGCAGTTAATGTCTGTTTTATCCTTTAATGACAGCTAATCCAGACCGATCATTAAGAGTCAAGAACTCAAGTTCCCATGACATTCTTCAGGTTTCTAATTAAAAGTGTAACAGGGGGTCTTCAATAAGGATGTGTTAATGGTTACAATAAAAACACACAGCTTACGTGAGCAGCAGAGTTTCAGGGGCTAAGCTAGCAAACTGAATAAAGCTCCTTGAAGAAAACGCTGCCTATATCATTTGTTACACATTTAAACTGATTTAGTTTGAATTTTGTTTAGTTTGAATTCAAACACCACTTGCTTCTCTGTTTGTTCGCCTGCTTTGCTATATTTAGTTTGTTTCATTTTTATTTGATTTGTTTTGTTTTGTTCTAAAGCATTCCTGTAGCTCAAACAGAGTGATTCAATGTCAGGGTCATAGTTTTATAGTTTATATATATATAGTAGACAACTTGATATGTGTACATATATGTTTATATATACAATTTTAAGTTTCTTTTTGTACATTTGCTTTTATTGCATGATCTATTGAATTATCTGTGTGAAAGTACAGAAACAAAACTTTTTTTTTGTTTTGTAATTATTATTATTATTATTATTATTATTATTATTATTATTATTATTATTATTATTATTATTATTATTATTATTATCTTCATCATTTATTTACAATTATCTGTTGTTGCATTTCAGTTGTTTAATTGTCTTAAGCGCATAATTACTTAGTGGAGACTAGTGAAGAAGCTTCACATTAGCATAATGAGTGTCCTTACTTTATCCATTGAAAACCTATTATCTTTACCCGGACTGTGCTTTTACAATCTCTTAAAAAAAAAAAATAAAAAAAAAAAAAAAAAATTGTCAGGTACTGAACTTTGAACTTTTCCTCCTGTCAGAGGAGTTTGGGACAATCCAGATTGACGGGACGTTAAAAAAAAAAAAAAAAAAAAAAAAATCACTGATTGGCACGGGATGCATTATCCTGCTTTCCTGCTGTAATTTCATGCATCTCAATCCCTGCCACAGACTGCAACATGGAACCAAGAATTTAGGCAAGGGTCAAAGTGTCAGGATTAATTTGGAGGGGTAGAAAAAAATGGAACACCCCCACCGCCTTCGTCTTAACCCTCCGTCCGCCCGCCTGCGTTCATCTACACCAGCTGTTGCCCTGTTGCTATTCCAGGCTGAAGGGAAATGGATCTAAAAGGCCCTGGCAGATGATGCAGCTATGAGATTATTACCATGCTGCTTACACACACACAATAAAAAGCCCTCAGATCTGTGCTGCCCTCAGCTTGCATAGCAATCAACCTTCATGTTAGAGAATGTAGTCCTGATTAAATGTTCATGACTAGCTCTATAACCCTCATCATCATCTTCGTTTTCAATATTTCAGACATCGCTTCTCAAATAGCATGAGATAGTTTGCTGTCATGTTATATTTCTGTTCAAATATTTTTTTTTTTTTTTTTTTTTTTTTTTGTAATTCAAACTTGAAATACAAACATTTCTTTAAGGTTTTAATATTGTTAGAAATATATACAGAAGATTTTTAATAATTGCTTCTGCATTGGCAATGCAGCACCACAGTCTTGCAGTTAAAGTTTGTTTGTGTATTTTAGAGATGGCATGAGCTCTGCCAAGGGTAAGAGCACAGCTGGCATTTGCCCCCCATCACCCACTGCTGTTTTACAGCGACAGAATTGCCCATCGGTCAGAAATGTGCAGGTTCAACAGCAGGGCACAGGGACGACTTGCCGAGGGAAAAATAAAAGCAGGACGAGAAAGCTAAGCCGTTATACCAAGCGACATTGTCAGCATTATCGTGGCCTCTGTTTGAACCCAAAAAAGTCGGTCAATTATTTGGGAGAGATTTGTGCGACGATTTGATTGCTTTGCTGTAGATGGATACAAATAGAAAACTGAATTAATAGAGACACACTGACCCTGTTTTAACCCTACCTGCTTCCCTAGAGGAGAAAATGACCAGCGACCGTGAGGGTTGTTCTCTTGTCTCTGTCGCAGAGTTTGTATGTTTGCATGCTTTCAAAGAAAGGCAGACACGCTCGGTTAATATAAAATGAGGATTTTAAAAGTATTATTATGTTTTTACATTATTGAAAGGTTGTGTGCAGGCATGCAAGAGTGACGTTGTACGTTAACATTGTTTTTAATTTTGCTTTAGAGAAAGAAAATAGTGTCTGTTATATTGAAATATATTTTGTACATAAATCAGAGAGCAGATGAAGAAATAATGAAACAATTGAAATTATCGAGAGACAAGTTAGCTAATAAAACATACAATGATATCAACTACACATTTCTAAATTTCTCATTTTTGTTTTTGCCATGTTGCATTTTCTGGTCATGTTGAGCATTGTAGAAGTATAGTCAAACCAAATATTAATATATTAAAGTATTACTAACTTTATATATATATATATATATATATATATAATTTTGCATATTTTACACCCCACCACATTCAAAAACCATCAAAGATATAATCACTACACCATTGTGTTTGTTCACTTTTACAATCGCTTTTAAAAAAAAATAAGTAAATGCGCCTCTCTGTATAAATGCGCCTCGGGTTTTTTTTTTTTTTTTTAAATTCTTTATTACATTCTAGCATTGACACTTTTGGGGCAGAGATCACACCATCCGATTATTACAACTAAAACTTGATTAATTTCCAAAAATGAGTTATCTGCTTCATGAGTTTAGACAGATGGGTTCATGTAGAGTTCATGTGTCCCTTGTGATTGGTGAGAGATGGCAGTGCCCACAACAGAGAACTGTCCCATTTAACCATTGACTGTAATAATAATAATAACAATACAAATATTAAAATAATAATTTTCTATACCCCTCCCCCAATTTCCTTTTCTATTATTTTGTTTATGAATATATATATATATATATATATATTACTATTTATATGTTATATTAATATTTATCCTGGTTATCATTCCATACTTAAATAAACTGACCTTTTAACTGTGGATTTATTATATAATTAGACCATTAAAACTGATGTGATTGCTTTTGGTAATAATCTATTATAATAAAAAAAAAAAATAAAAAAAATAAAAAAAAAAATAAGTGTAAGCATGAAAATGTGGTGTATTCAATAAGCACACATCTATAAAATCAAGCTTGAACAACAGCCAGCCCAAGACATTTCAGTCAGCTCGTGAATGCCATGTTTTCAGTCATTTTGTGATATGTTTTCATTCATTTGCAGTTTGTTACTTCACTATTAAATTGCTACTTTTATTTTATTTTTTTCAAGTTACTAAAGACCGCAAAACATACGTTACATATGTGTGTTTGATATATTTTACATATCTTATAGTATTTTATTTTATTAACTAATTTAACTAAGTTATTGTTTTTTTATGCTCATCATCCAAACCAATAAACTGGACTGCACACTTTAAACACAATTTTTTTTTAAAAGCAATTAACTTAAAATCTGTTACCAACATTTGACTGGCTTTTACAGCAATCACTTAGCCGATATTAATTTGGCTTTATTTTTATATTTTCATAAATATAGGAGCCTGATAAAAAATCCTAATTTTAGATGAAAATTTCAGATGGCACTTAGAGGCTTTTGCATCTGAACTCTTCATATATATATATATATATATATATATATATATATATATATATATATACACACACACCCCTATAAGTGATTTCTGAACACAAATATGCTGTGTGTTTATCGAATGTGAACGAATGAAGACAGTTGCATGTGGTTGTCTGACACGATTCTCCCCCGCCTCTCTTAGTCGGGCATTAGAGTGATAATAACTAGAGTTCACAGCCTCTACTTTAAAATACACAGACAGCGTTCCACTGACCATTTCACCCCACTTTCACAGATCCCTGAAAGAGTATGACAGAGAAAATGATAAAACTATTGCCATTTTGGATAAAACCATTTTTAAGTCTAAGATTTTAATATAAATTTACATATGCAATAAAGGATTATTCCCTTTTCCCTTTTTATATATATATATGTGTGTGTGTGTGTGTGTGTGTGTGTGTGTGAAAAAAACTAGAATAGAATAGAATAGAATAGAATAGAATAGAATAGAATTTGTAATTTTTGTAATTATCCAACATGCATTTTTAATGACCATTTTTATTTCAGAGACTACATTTGTCACACCTCAGGACCATTTAAGAAAAACTAATGAAGAAAAAGTTTAATAAAAAAAATACACAAACTAAGAGAAATGGTGATTAGTCACAGCACCTAAAATACAGTATATGCTTTCCTATAAATTATTTACCATATTTTCTACAACCTTGATTTTGAAATAAACACAGACATTTAAACATTTACATGTATTAATTTAGCGAATGCATTAAACAAGCAAGCAACACTCACACAGCGTGACACAATTCATTTATATTCAAAAATAACAAAATAAATTTTGACTCCCTTGATGAACGACTTAAACAAATAGCCCATGAAGAATTATAGGCCCTATTGTCTCCAGTAGCCCCTGTGCTTATGGTATGAATATAATTTGGTTTTGATTAGGCTGCCAGGTAGTTCAATAATGCATGTCGTGCATCACTGACTAAACTAAATACATCTCCATCAACAGGACTGTTATTTCAGTAACGATCCAGCCGATGGCACAAATTGATTCAAAGCACTATTGTGAAGCCAGCCCCCCTCTCCTTCATTATGTACAAACACACACACACACACACACACATTTGTGATATGCGTTTATCAGTGTTCGACTGCCTTCATAAAACGTCATGGGGAAATTTTGGTTAGTTGGATCAAACAAATCCCAAATCAAGAGCTAAAGCCATAGGAGGGGTGTGTGTTTGTGTTAAAAAGTGAATTAAATAAACAATTTGGGCTGGTCACTGCTCGGTCAAAGAGTGTGTGTGTCCTCGCTTGCTTTGCTGTTGTGCCGTGAGCGGGTTGTCATTTGTTTTTCTGAGCAGCTAATGTGGAGTGAGTGTGCCGTCTACTGTACACTCTCAGAATTTAGCACACATGTCACACAAAATACATTCACACACATGGAGCAGACAAATGGCTTCAATAACTGTGGCCTTGAGACCTGGCAAATTTGTCTGAATTTGATTTGTGTCTGGCATGAATCTTTTCTATGTTTTCTGAATTTAATACTTACAAATGGTTAACTTTATGTTAGGTCAACAAATAGAACAGTGTTAATTTGCTTTACAATGTAGTCAGTGAATTTGCTTGGCCCCTTTTACATTTTACATTTCTATATTAAATATATATTCAGGTTATTCTTATTCTGCATGCTTTCTTAAAATTGTATGCCCCTCATTAGAACATTTCTGTCAGGATTTTCGAATAGTAATTATATTTTCTTCTTCTTCTTCTTCTTCTTCTTCTTCTTCTTCTTCTTCTTCTTCTTCTTCTTCTTCTTATTATTATTATTATTATTATTACATACAGAAGAAACTAGGCACATTTAATAAAATAACAAAATAGAAAAGAAGAAAACTGCTATCATATTTGTATATATATTTATTTGAATATATTTATATAATAAAATATATCTTATTTTAATTTTTACATTCATATTTTAACATCCATAAAATTAGGGGGAAAAAAAAAAAAAAACAAGAAAAAAATAGACGTGTAATTCGCTTTGGATAAAAGCTCTGCTTAATTAATAGATGTAAATGTAAAATAATTAATTACGCCTGAATGGTTTTTTGCAAAGCTGATTTTTTAAATATTATTATTATTATTATTTTTTTTTTTTTTTTTTGTAAAGTAGAAAAATGTAAGCATTTAATTAAATAAAACATAAAATGTATTGATTATGTAAATTTTGGGGACATAGAGTACATAATATGCATTTATGTTCAGGGTGTAGATTAAATGTCAAAGTCTTAAAATATGTACTGCGATAATTTCGTTTTTTTCCAACTAATTCTTGGAAAAAAACGACCAGCCATCCAAAATTATATGTAAATTATATATAAAAATGTATTTGGTTCAAAGTCAAAATCATTTAATTTAAAATATTAAATTAGAATTTAATGTTTTTACTTTCTTTTCTTTTTTTTTCTTCAGTTTTGTTGTTCATAGTTTAGACAACAAAGTCCACTCAGATTCAGTCACCTTAGAATTTTTACACAAAGTTTGAAAACTCAAAGTATGTCCAGAAAGTGTTTAGTGTAATTTTAAACTCAACAAATAGATACTATACTGTACTAAATAGATATGTAACCATGAACCGTGATCTCTCTCTCTCTCACACACACACACACACACACACACACACCGAGTCTTGCATCTGTCGGTCTCTCCTTACTTTTAGTGCATGATCGAGAGATTTAAAATAAACAATTGAAATGATTCAGCAATCAGCATTTCATTCCATTTCTGAAATCAAGCCAGCATCGAAAGTGCAGCCTCTTGAGTCGCCGAGTGCACACGCTCTTTTACTGTCATCACGGGCAATCATATGAAATCAGAGATGAGGGGAAAATATGTAAAATAGTGAGGAACGCAGCATAATAACAGTTTCATTGTCATTTTACATGTTATCATACTGACCACAAGCAGCTGAGACCCGGGCATGTGTAACTTGATGTTTTTAATTTGATGTTTAGCCTACAACTTGAATTTGAATTCTGTATTTTCATATTTATCAAGTATGCAGAATGTTATGGAAAATATAAAATGGAATATTAACATATTGTAATTTAAATAATGATTTAATATTCCTTTTTTTTTTTTTTTTTTTCTATTTAATGCAGTAATTATAATTTTATTCTAATCTCCAGCATGTGATACGTATATATATAAATGAAATATCATATATATGTATGTATGTATATAATTATTTACTATTTAATAATTTATAGTTTATTTATTGATAATATTTTTATTTATTTATTATATGTCTTTTAGCTCCCTAAATAAAAAAAGATCAAGCTATCATCATGTTTCTTGTATGTAAGATATATTTTATCAATTTAAGAAGTTTTATTGTTGCTATTGTTTTTACACATTTGATTTATGTCATCATTAAAATAATATAATAGAATACCTTTGAAAATTCAATTCAGCAAAATTCGTATATGATTATAAAGCCTGTGTTGTGCTACACAAATGGGTCAGGATAGCATTATGGTGAGGAACAGTCGGTCAGACAGAGTGCGCTGTGATGTGAGCCACTCAACCGAACTGTCCCCACCTGAGGCACACACTTACCCGTCTTTCACCCCGTTACATAAAGAGTGCGGCACCAACGCTCCCCACTCCGGGGTATGGGAGACAGAGAAAGAGAGAGAAATGTTCAGCCCAGCTTTCGGCCTGTAATTACGCTCCTCAGCGGACTCATGCGATGCTGACCCAGATATGGGCTGGGAGAACTTACTGAAAAACTCTCTTAAAGCGTGTGTGCTTGCCATGTCTTTATGCGAGTGTGTATGTGTGTGTGAGCATGAAACCAGAGCTGAACAGTAGTATGGATATGAGGCCGCCTGTGTGTAACCCGCCAGTCTGCAATCATAAAGGTATGGCTGTAATTTCTGCCGTTCCATGATGGTAATTGCAACCTGACTTCTCATGAATGCCCCACTGATTCACCCAGACCACCATCTAATTTAGGTCTCATAATTTTTTTTTTTTTTTTTTTTAAACAACCCGCTAACTCATCTGATTGGTCAGTTATTTTAACCTTTGATCCTTGCCTAGATCAGTCTAGACCCATGATATAAATGGTGGATGAGTGCTTTAGATGCTTCTGAACTGATATGGAAATGCATCCCTGATGATACATCATTACTAGACTTCCATCAGGATCAAGCCTGTAATTCATGCCATTGTGATGTTCCTTCTTCTTTTAACCTATACATTTTGAGTTTGCTTTTGTTATTATTAGGTTTGACACTTAATTTAAAATTACAAAATAAAACAAATTACATAACAACTAAAGATTTCTGATAACTGTCGTGCTAAATAGTAAAGCCATGAAACATTAATAAACAAAATACCTTCTTTTAAAGCCCTTCAAGTGCTGGAATGTAATCGGTGGTATAGGCGTGGTAACTGATGGCCTAGTTTATTGTGATTAGAGCAGTTGCATTAAATTGAGAGGAGGGTGCAGAATGAGGAAGATTGATGCCAAACTTTCAGCATGGAAAATAGGTCATGCGCTTGTAATGCAACTGAACTCTTGAACCAAACAAAAGTGCTTCTATTGTCCTGACACTCCCCCGAAGACCCATAAAAAGACATCATGTTCAACAGGAAGGCTTACTGATTTATCTTTTTGTTTTAGCAGTCAACAAACACACACTTTTCATTTTTGTAATTTTGGTAGACACCAAAACATCTTAAACTTAATTTATGTGTAATAAATGGCTGGCTATGGTTAGTATTATCTTTTTAATAGTTATTTTATTTTGACATATTAAAGTTGTATGTATAAACCAGCTATATCAAATATGTATTTTGATAGTGAATGTACTTTTACATTGAATTACTGTTTTGTTGCTGTTTATTTTTATCTTTCTTTATTTTTATTTTTTATTATACATGTGCAGAATTAAATTAAGATTCCACTTAAAATTAAAATTCACCTAATTTACATCACATAGAGCACATACAACAAAAAGTGAATTGCAAAATTTGATTCTGTTACATACTAGCAAAAAAAAAAAAAAAAAAAAAATATATATATATATATATATATATATATATATATATATATATATATATATATATATATACACCACACCTTACGTTCAGCATAAGAAAAATAAATAATTATATTGCACAATAAGAGTGATAAGAGTGTATTGCAGTCTTGGCCAAATATACATATATATATATATATATTTATTATCATTCTTATTTTTTATAGTTTTGGAATTGTTGTAAACATTGCAAGTTTATTATATTATATTATATTATATTATATTATATTATATTATATTATATTATATTATATTATATTATATTATATTATATTATGTTATGTTATATTATATTATATTATATTATATTATATTATATTATATTATATTATATTATATTATATTATATTATAGCAAAAATGTAAGTATTTTATGAAGTATTAAATGTGGCTAAATCACTATTGATATGTTGGCAAAAGCTTGCACATATATTTTATATTTTGAAGATTAATGCGTCATTGTGAAGAAGCCCTATCAAGTGAAGGCAAATTGTGTTGTGATAGTCTTCACCCAATCAGATTTTCTCTGCAGTGCTAAACTGTGATTGGATGCTGCTTCTTCCTGTTTATCATGTCACTTCGTTACCCTCTGAATGACCTCGTTTTTTTTTTTTTTTTTTTTTTTGTCCTGATGGACCCACATTTTAACCTGAGAAAACAAGTGGCACTAAAATGCGCACACACAGACACAAAAATCTAAATGGCGACACATGATACCTCATTTTTCCTGCTGCAGTTTCTTCCTGAATCCTCACCAGCAGAGACGCTGTCATCCAGCATGGCCACCATCTTGAAATGACCACAGCGCCACTTTGTGATCACAGAATTGTTCTGCGACAGTTAATACCATGTCCTCCGTGTTGAGTTTTTGACGGCAGTTACAACTCCGTAAGTTTGTCGTTTGTACAATATTTTTATTCCAAACACGAGAACATGTGCCGAAATCCAGGGATGCATTCCTTCAAATATAGTTCACCTTTTCTTTTTATCCGTCTCTTTCTCTCTTTTTAGCCTTTTCCCTGCCACTGCATGTGTGTGTATGTGCGTGTGTGTCAGACAGCCTCATAATATCAGATTGCACAGCCTGCACTGGCCAAATGTGAATTTTATACTCTAGTGAACACAGGCTTTTGCTTTCATTAGCTCACATTCTCCTCAGCGGTGCAAATACCCTGTCGCTGCGCACAAGGGGTGGCAGACGGACCGCCGCGGATGGGAGGGGGACTCCTGAGTTCCAGAAAGCCCTGCTCCAGAGCCCCTGCCTGGGGCGGGGGGTTTGCGGTCTAATTTGCCCCATATTGCATCACCGTTCACGCCCGGCTACTGGATTTTCTGTAGCCGTGTGTGTGCATGCCTGGGGTAAATTCGGCCATTTAAAAATTATTTTTGAATCTCATAATCCCGAATAAATGTGGTAATATGACTTCACCAGCTGTGCAGCATTAAAACTCTCATTTGTTAGCATCACTCCCTTAAACCTCAGAGCTCAGGTGGCACGTTTAGTAAGATCTCAGTTTAAGCAAAAATCCACCATTTGCTTCCCAGTGTTCACGTTTACATTACCGTGCCTCGCTCGCACTCAGGAATTTCTTAGGTTACATCAGACGCTTCTAAACCTGATCAGGGAGATTCTCCACCAATCAGCGGCCACGATCAAACGTCTAGCCACATTATGAAAGCCACGTGCATAGACGCTTTAGCTCTGGATTACCGTTCATGAGGAAAACTTCCTCTCTCTCACTTTTATTTCTCAATTCGGCCCGGTTGTTTCTCATCTTCAGTTAATGCTGCATGAGAGGAGATACAGAGAACAAATTGAGAGGAGAAATGTACTTGTACGTAAACATTGTGCCTGTTGGAAAACAGGGCCAGGAGATACGAGAATTGTTTCTGTCAGAGTCCCCCTCGAGAGATGAAAGGAAATGCTGGCTCTGTCTCATACTATTACAGACTCTCGCTCCTCGCTTACTCTCTCCCGGAGAACCTGCAAAGAAAGTTCAGTTCCCTCTCTCACTCCTTCCTTTCACTGATTACCTTCATTTGTTTTCCTCTGTTTTTATTTGATGACTCTTTAGGGCAATTGCCCGGCCCACGTCTCAATAGATGTCCTCATTAAAACAGATTACCTCAGATCCACGGCGGACAGAACGAGGGATGGCCAAATAAAAAGGATGTTTGTCTTTCCTTGTTTCCTTGTTCTACTTTTTTTCATTTTGTCTAAGTGCACATGCAACAGTGACTTGTTTATTGACGCATTTTAAAGGTTGGATTTCTTTTAACTTCAATAACACCAGAAGACCCAATATAATAAATTAATAAATGGTTGAATCAGAACATGGCAGATAATACTACTACTAATACTAGTAATAATAATAATAGTAATAATACTAATAATAATGAAAGTATTTAAAGCTATTTAAAGTCATGATAATTTAATTAAATAAAAAAAAATACTAAATCTTAATCATCTGCCTTAAAATGCTGTGTAAAATATGTATTAATAATAATAATAATAATAATAATAATTATATATATATATATATATATATATATATATATATATATATATATATATATATATATATATATATATATATATATATATATTTTTTTTTTTTTTTTTTTTTTGTATATGCTCTTAATATTTCCAGCAGGGTTGTTGTCTAAAACCTTCAGATGACTCAGCGCTCACATCTTTCTCTTTGTAAATTAGTGGAACTCGATGTGAAAACAGAGATGAGTGTGTGTGATGCATCGCTCTGCATGATGTGACAGACAGCTGCCCTGTGCGTCTCATTTCACACAACACACATTACCTAACTAACTCTCACCTGTAGATTACACTGTTTGTAAGCAATCTATGTGTGAACATGGCCGTGTTTAGCACTTTAAAACAGGTCTGACAACAGTATTCTGTCGCCTCTGTCTCTTTCCTTCTCTCTCGGGTTCAAACAAAGTGCAGCGGTCGGAGTGAGTGAATAGTAGCTAAAATGGAAGTGTCTTCGGGCGACCTGTCATCTCTGTGTCGCTGCTGAAGCCAAGATGTGCGCAGCGCCTCCCCCTACACCACCCGACCCTGTTCATCTCTTCCTCTATCACTCCATCTCTCTCAGCCCCTCTGTGCCCCCCTCTTGCTCCTCAGCGCTGAAACCGGATCTGAGCTTTACCGTAATCGGCAGTTATGTGAAACAGACCTGATTATGGCCCCGTAGCCGAGATCAAGGCAGAGAAACAGAGCGCAGTAGAAATGCAGGGAGATTTCAACCATTTTTGTACAAAAACAACACATTTCTGCTGTTATGACTCATCTTTTAGATGGCTAACATCGATAACATTTTTTGTTTACCGCATGAATCATATGGATGATGTCTTTTTTGGTTTCCGTGGGGCCAACTTGATTGACCCTTCATGATTTATTAAATTTGATTAAAGGACTTGTTCATTAGCTTTTGACCGTCGGCAGATGAAGGGATGGTGGATGTGAGTGATAAAGTTTGGCAGATGACAGGAAGTGGTTTTGTAAAGTCTCGGATGACACAACGTCTGCACCCACAACACATTTTAATTAATGTGAAAAGCTGCTTTATTGTCGTCAGTGAGGAGTTGATTTTATCAGTGGCATTAGGTTTTTATTATTATTATTATTTTTATTATTATTATTATTATTATTATTATTATTATTATTATTATTATTATTATTATTATTATTATTATTCACCTGCAATACCTGTTTTGGCACATTTATGACATGCAAAGGATATTAAAAATTATAAAATAGAAAAACAACAAATGATTTCAGATCCTGCAAGTCATCCTGTCCTTGAATAGCTTACAAGAGCAGATTTTCTTGTGAACAGTTAGCACTGCCTCATAAAGTATTTTCACACTTCAATATTTATCATACATTGCACAACATAATTTTCATGTGCAATATTTCTATATAAATCTGTGTACTCTCTTCTGTATTTGTTGTATTTTTTTACATCTAATTTCCATTTTAATATTTTTTGTGTATATATGATTTTTAATATTGTTTTATATTTTTAAAATAAAGATTTTAAATTATATTTAATAATATTTAAATATAAAGATAATGGATTGAAGTTGATTCTTTAACAACTTCCTTCACTTCTTCAAATTATTTTTCATCCCAGATTTCAGTTTTTTTTTTATTTTTATTTTTTTATATATATTATTATTATTGATATTATTTGAAAACAACCCATTCCAAACTAGTACCCCTACAAAGCCCCCCTGCCTCTTTTCCACACATCAGATGTCTTTGCATTTCTTGTTGTAGACACTTGGTCTTTCATGAATTTCTTTAAAAGGATATTCATCATTGGCACTTCGTGTTGGGTAGAGTGAATCCAATTAAAATGATTTTGCTGCAATTTTTTGTCATGTTATTGCAGGACTGGCTGAGAGGAAAAGTTATGGATGTCCTGCTGCTTGACATTTCACTTGGAATAATTCATACGCACTTTGTAAATAATTAAGCCCGTCCGTCCATTTTAAAAGCTGCCGCTGCTTTCTGTCATTTGGATGTCACTGTAGGTTTTGCCTCTTTCCTCACTGAAAAACCACTTTAGTTTAAGTGTATGTGTGTATGTTTAGGAAATACATTCAGTTTCAGTAAATATAAAATGCACATAATAATATGTACATAAACATGAAAGTAATATATAAACCACACAGTTTTCTTCATGTGTTTGCTTGTCACTCAGGATCCCTAGGGCTTGTGTCTGACTGACTGAGTCGCCATTGACATGATATGTTTTTGTTGGTCATTAGGAAACTTTATAAGTTTGTCTAATTACTGCTGACACAGAGCAATGAGCAGACCCTCACACGCAAATCTGCTGTGCCACTGATTACAGACACACTAAAGCAATGAAACATTTTTAATTGAGTTTTATTTTAGCCATTTTACATATAAAATGCTATATATATATATATATATATATATATATATATATATATATATATATATATATATATATGCACAAAATTAATAACAGATTTATAACAGTTCCAGAAATATTTTCACTTCAAATCCAATATGTTTTTAAACAGAAAGGAATTATTTTATTGAAGTTAAGTTTTTTTTTTTTTTTTTTTTTACTAAAAGCCTTTATTATGTATAATGTATTATTAAGGGTTACAAATTGATATTTAAAGGTTAAAATGTGGTATAATTATTTATAATGTGTAATACATTGTATCTTAATAACAATTATAACATTATTTAATATACATAGTGTAACAATAAATTGATAGGTGTTATAATGTATTAACTGTGGTTGCAATTATTCATTAGATTGTACAATGGATTATAAGGTGCATTACAAGGCATAATTAATGCATTAAAACTACATTTATAATGAATTATACCTAAAGGCTTTAAGAAAGTACTGCATGCATAATATATTATTAACATAACAACAACAGCAATAATAATAATAATACATTTGCAAGAGCGAGTAAAGATACATATGATTATATTTATTATTATATGTAATATTATCTGTTGTTACAAAATTTGTAACAACAACTAATTCTAATATTACCATGTTAAATTTTATTTTAAGCTTTTTACAGATCGGTCACCTAGCAAAGTGTTTACATTTACAGTAAATGTTGCATTTAACATACGGTTTAAAATGTCTTTGTGTTTGTATTATTTATTTATGTTTATTTATGTTTTCATGTGATGTATTGTTATATCTTGCAGTGTTTGTATAGCAGTACTTAAGAGCTGAAGCCGGTCTGCTGTGCTGGAATAAGAAAGCTCTTGTCTCTGTTTCATTGTGGTGACTGTGATTCAGCAGTGACCCTAGTATGTTTCTCCTCCACGATTTTGACCTCTGTGTCCTTTGCTCATCACCCATAAAGTGGCTCCCCTCCGGGCTCTGTGCTTCACCTGCCAGAGCCAATAGTGCTCACACAACCCACAAGCAATCTGTCTCTAACCTTGAAAAAAAAAAAAAACATATTCAAATTAATTACAAATGAATGCAATCCCAAAAACAATACAAGACCTTAAAGCTCAGGAAATGTAAATTGCCCCCAAAATAAATAAATAAAATAAAAATAACATTAGAGTATATGAAATGCTGCACAAATAAATATCCGATTTTATCATAGGTAAAGGCGTAGACTGTCAGCAAGTAGCCAGTCAAGGCTAGTTTGGGTAGTTCTCATGAGTAAAACAGCAGCACATGAGAGGGGTGAGCTGTGGGTCACCATGATGTCGTAGCGCATCCATCAGCTGTGTTTCTGCCTGAGCAGAGCGGGAACAAGGGTTGCTTCAGAACAGCGGCAGAGCCGTGAGACGCTGGATCAGGTGACGAAGCGCTGCAGCCCTCCGGAAGATGACCCTGCAGAACTTTAGGTGTTGAGGTGGAAGAGATGCCAGCGTATTGTGGCTCCGGACAGCTAACATGATGAGTGTGTGTGGTGGAAAGTGTTCGATGACAAGGCAACCATCATATACACGCTCGGATGTGAAGTCGAGCGCTGGAAAAAGTGACAGTCAGATTTGTTGACAAGCAAGCATTACATTTCCCTATGATTGTGAGGGTCAGTTATTTCTGCAGGGTGCAAGCAGAGAGGACAATTCAGTGAAAAAAAAAAAAAAAAATGGCGTTTACCTCAGATGGGACACACAATGTGACGTTTTCAGTGTGTGTGTTTTTTGTTATAACGTTTGGTTTCACCAGACAGAAAATGAGATGTGATTTCGTAGATTGTTTGTTTGGATCTTATACGTTTTGTTAGCACAGGTCAAAGGTTATGAAGAGGCCAAATCATACGCTTGGGCTGGAGTTATACACGAGTCATTGTTTGTAAGGTATGGCAAGTGGTTTGAAGGGAACTAGAGTTTGGAAACTGTTGTCTTTTACATGTGCTAAGAATTAGTTTTTCTAGACGGGGAAATACAAAATAACATATTATTCCATGTAGCAGATGCTCTGTATTAGCTTTAGCTATAGCAAATAAAGTCTGGAATTTAAACAAAACTGGGAGAAACTGAAAAGGAAAAATATTGTATGACAATCAGTTTTTGTATATATCAATTCTGATTACTCTATTAATGTGTACCTTTAATTGAAATGTGTTCCTGTAGCTTTAAATAATGTTTTTTGCTTTCATAGAGTATGTTTGATGAAATGTCTTATTATAGCCAGTTTCATTTTAGTATTTAGTATGTGCTATAAAACATAATGTTTTGACATTCGCATATTTACAGATTTCGGTTTAATTTGGTTTAGTAATTAGATTTGTTTTTGTAATTTGTATTAGTCTCAGTTTTGTTTTATTTCATTTTTATTTCAATTTCTGCAATTTATTACAAATTTTTTTAGTAATTACTACTTCAGCTTATCTTCATTTATCAGACACTGCACAATGTAATTTTCATGTGCAATATTTCTATATACATCTGCACATCTGTGTTCTTACAGTATACCTCTTTGGTATGTTGTCTTGCATCTGTTTTTCTTTGCACATATTTTTATTTTATGTTTTTATTTTATGTATATATTTTTAATTAGTTTGTGTATATGAATTTTTATTATTTTGTAATTTTTAAATAAAAGGTTTTACATTTTATTTAATAATATATGTTAATGTAATGATAATGGATTGTGGAAAATGTTTCTTTAACATCCTCCTTCAGTTCTTTTTTGAATGAATTATCAACTCAAAAATCAAAAATCATATACACAAAATAATGAACATTATATGCACAAACAAAAAACACAAAATATTTACAAAGAAAACAGCTTAACTTAAACATTTCATTTTTCATATTATTATATTTTATTTTATCTTGATTTAAATTATTGTATTGTTTTATTTGAATGCAGCTTAATTTCAAATATTTTTTTTTCAATAACAACACTAAATTGAAAACAGTTCCGTTATCATCACTTTCAATTTTTTTTTTTTTTTTATGTTTTTTTTTACTCTTATTCCAAACCCATCAACATCCTCTATTCCATGCATTCTGTGTGTATGTGCACAAGCAAGAGTCAACTGAAAAGTGAAAGCTTAATTGGGACACTAAAGTTTATTCAGAGATAATTTAAGTTATTAATCTTTAAGTATAGTGACTGGACAAACAAAATTGTTTTTCACAAACCAAATGAATAGATACTTCTATGATAGATGTGAAGTGAAGTGAATAGAAGTGAAGCAGATATATAAATATAAAACAGGCCTTTGTGAATGACATTGAATATAATTGTGTAAAGTAAAGATTTGAATACCTCATTCATCCTACAATAGTCACAGTGTAATCATGGCTATATTCGGTGTTCGCTGTCTGCTGTGAGGATTTGAGGTGAAGCTGGGGTTTCAACAGTAAACTAATGACATTTACGTTGCTTATTTTAGAAGAATATTTTGGTTGCTGGCGTTGCATGATGCAAGCAGACTTCGACTGCGGTGTTATGTGTTTGTTTCCATCATCATTTTAGCTCTGGAGTACAAGGCACCCCTCTGTGTATGCGGGGGAAATTAGTCAGTGTATACACTTCGGTAGACAGCATTTTATTGAATATAAGTTAAACAAGCAAGATTAGACCTCCAGGAAGGTTAAGGAACAAGGCATGACAATCATCAAAAATAAATGCTGTCATTCCAGCTCAAGTCATGAACTAAGAAACTTGTTCATGTTGTTTCTGTTAAATTTAATCCAAAATGGAATGATTATGTGACTATAACTGGAGCTGGTTTAAACATTTTAACATTGTCTGGTTGTAAAGTAATTGCATTGGAGTAGACCAAAAAAATACAATTTAAATGTTCGCTATGGATCAAAGTGTTGCAATTTGAGTAGTGCAGTCATAAGAAACTCTTTAATTGTTTACTCACTTGTACCTGTATTGGTTCAAAATGCTAAATTTAAAATGGCAGTATTATCATCATGTTTTAATTCATGATTGTGAGTTAAATCAAATTTTAAATTAATTATTAGTAGAAATCATTTATTGAATTGTGAATCAAAGAATTTGAATTCTGGACATTTACTAAATTGTATTGATAAATATTGCCTAATATATATATATATATATATATATATATATATATATATATATATATATATATATATATATATATATATATATATATATATATATATATATATATATATATATACATGTTTTTTTTTTTTTTTTTTTTTCTTACATTGTATTTTAATTTAATTAAAAAAATAATAATAATTCATTTTTCACACTTGATTAAATACATGAAATAAACTAAAAACAAGACTTTATCAATTGAGCAATTCATTTTTTTTTTATGAATAATACATTCATTGTTAACGTCTTATTTCTTTCTTATGTAACCCCTCTCACCCGGGTCCTCTCTGACGCTCCTCGCACTCGCTCCGAGCGGGGCTCGAACCCGGGTCTTCCGGCATGGGAGGCGGACGCACTAACAAGGAGGCTAAATGGCTACAGCCACTAGCGTCTGTCGCTAGTGCGTCTCTTGAGATCGGGGAGTGAGGTTTACCTGCACAGCACTACTCGCTGGCCTCCGTTACACTTACATAAATTTAAAATTTAAATTACAGTTATGTGTCCTCTTTGCTTCGATTTAAAATCAATTTCTATTTTAAAAAAAAGAAAAAAAAATGTGTGTGTGTGTGTGTAAGAATAAATAAAATAATTAAAATCAATTGAATAATTAGAATGTTAAGAGATGGGCACTTCTGTCTCAGGATTGTTCTTTATGTTTTGTAAAACTGTATTTTGGTCTAGTTATTTGGCCCTCAGTTTATGCCACAATGTTCTAGCCATGTCAATCACAGTTTCCAGAACTGGCTTCCAGGAAAGAGCCTGATGTTTAGAGTTTATTTTATAGTCCACTGTCATTTATTGAGGTCTCTCTCATATGGGCCATTGGTGCTTCAAGCATACAAGTGACTTGTCCTAAATGTTTTAGTTCCCCTGACAAAAATGACCTTTGTCAGTTTTACAAAGTGCAATATAGACCAATCCGTCCTGTCCATGTTGTGATTTCTTGTAAGTCAAAAAACATAATTATAATAAACAGTATCCCTATGTATATGGTTTGGACAGAAACTAACTTTTTCTTTATTTTATTTTATTTCTTTTTTTTTTTTTTTTATTGAGGCTTTGCTTTTCATCATAGCGGAACTTTACGCTAGTGCGTTGAGTCAAATTTTGACATTTCCTACAGTGTGCGTCACAAAAAATACATAGCAAATGTACACTGTAGATTTTCAATTAGATTATGGCTATATGGCTCAGCTTTACCTAAACCTACAAAATGCCTTTCATTGCTACAATCATGGTACCAAGTTTTCCAGAGGTCTTTTAGTCAATCAAATTGAATAAATCTGAACATTCAACAGACTTTAGCCATATCCCTGCTCACATAATGGGTGGCCTTCATATAATACCATGCTTTACTAAATAGAAATATGTTAAGCAGTAACTGAGCTGTTGTTTGTGACTGATAAATAGAAAACTCATTTTACTCTAGTGAACTAGTCCACTCCTTCACCACCTGTGACTGACAGGCTACCATAGAAATCTCATCCACTTTTCAAGAAATCCCATTGAATAAAGCATAGTTTCTTTAGTGAAATACAGTCCAGTACTGTATGTCCTGTCCTGAGATTGAAGCTCATCCATTTCCCTGCGTATCAGATCCTGCACAATAGAAAGGCAGTGAGCCATTCTTCTCATTATGATGGGCGGATGGCCGTTAGATCCGTACAGATAGAGCTTTAGCCGGTTAAAAGCTTTTAGGATTGATTGGAAGTGTTGTACGAGATTGAGGATGAAGAGATCAGATTGAGATAAGAGGGAAAGGTCATTAAAACCAGACACGAGGAAGAGCAAAAAAGAGGGATTGATTTATGAGACGCTGGCCTCTTGAGAACTGCACGACTGAATGTAATGTTGATCTTTCATTACCATCTCTTTATTCGTTTGTTTATCCGTAGAGTGCTGCAGGCAGGTTTGCCATTATAAATGCCAATGGAATTTAGCACAAAAGCATGTTTGGATGTTCAAATGATTCTGGTCAGACAGAGTATGAGTCTAATACAGGCCCATAAACTTGTTAGCCAAAAAGACAAAAAAAAAAAAAAAAAAAAAAAAAAAAAAAAACTCCTCTCCTCGAGAAATGCAATATTAACTAAAACACCATTAGTGGCAATGAAAGAAATAGCAAGTATTATGACTGTTATTATGATTGTTTTGAGTCATCCAGATCAATCAGCTATAAACTCATGCCACCGCATGAGCCAAATTTAACTTTTGTTGCTTTTGAGGTGGGATACAGGTAAGGTTAGAGACAGGTTTGGTGATATGGGTAGATTTAAGTATAAAATGATTAAATTATTAACTTAAATGTAATTATATAGTAGTTAAGGTTACTTAATATAAAATGGGACTTAATCAGTCAAAACGTTATAAAAATAAATAACAAAATATATAAATAACAAAAATAAATAAAATAACTGAACTGATAATTCACTTTTGTTTTACTCAATATGTATTACTCTGTATTATCCTCTAAATTTTTAGCAGATGCAAATATGCGTAATTTATTATTATTCTTTTTTTTTTTTTTTGTGGGGGGGGGGGGTTTGCAAATGGAAATAGGTTTTAAATTATCTAGTACAATATTTTATTTTGTATCATATTTTATTTAGCTACATAAATAACACTTTATTTTGACGGTCCACTTTGTACTTATAGAACTAAATATGTAAGTAACTCTGCAAATGTTTTCTACTAAATTATTCTACTAACCCTAACCCTAGTCTAACACTGGCCTTCTAATATTCAAATGAGAGTTAGTTGACATGTTGATGCAAAGTTTTTTATAGTAAGTAGAATGTCTGAAGTGGACTATCACAATAAAGTTTATTTTGTTATAAAATGTGTTTTTTTTTTTTTTTTTTTTTTTTTTTTTTTTTTTTTTTAAGCCAGCAGTTCAATACAGCCAGATGACATTATTTGGTTTGGTTAATTACAGCATTCTAATATAAAGCCAACTGATTTCTTGCATAGCTGTGTTAGTCTTTATAATATGTAATATTTCATGTCTTATTGACTTACTTGATAAGTAGCCTTGTAAGAATCGGCATAGTGTTCAGTCAATCTTTGTTTCACATTACTAATTGTTAAGGTGTTGTCATAGCTAAACTGCTTTCAGGAGATGCTGGCAGGTTCAAACAGAATTCAGAGAGGCCTTACTGCCTGTTAATTTTTAGTCAGGCTGTTTTTTTATTATAGTTAGAAGTTGCTGACTATCAGTAGGTGGTGCAGTGGTCTGTCAAGTGGTCAACTTAAATGTTACAGCTTGCATATCATCACATGGTCAAGAGAAACTATAAGACAACTGAAACATCTGCTAAATGTCTCTGGTGAAGCTGTTTGTCTATTTGTTGCTATTCCCATTAATTCCTGGCCTCTCTCTTGTCAGGCTTTCCAATAATTATGAGCCATTTAAAGCCACACTTCACGTTTATATTTAAGGCATTTAGCAGATAGATGGTTAAAGAAATAGAAACAGTGATGCTTGCCTTAGCGAGCAACACTAATAAAAAGAGACGGGCCTGAGCCGGAAGGGAAGAATTGGGCATCCAGAGGAAGATTTGATCACATTAGGATGCTGCTCCATATAATCTGCTGAATACAGCTCCAGTCGGCCTGCAGAATGAGCCCTGTCCAGCACATCACTCAACACAATGCATGATGGACACAAATTAGGGCCTTCTGGTTAAGGTAAGAAGCTGCATAGAATGGAAAGGCAAGTGGAAACCGAATTAAGTGTGATACAGGACAGAAATGGTCAGCAGATACACCAGTATACCAAAGTAAACTGCTAATAATGTGCTTAACAATGCAGCTATGCTGACTGAGCAGTTCCCACTGAACATTTACATAAGTGTACACTTATGTTCCAGTTTTGTGGCTGTGATCCTGTTCCTCAAGGTCAAGGGCACCATGTTGTTCCAAACCTGTGTAACTTCCTTTTTTTTTTTGGGTATGGGACACATTTTTTTTTTTTTAAATGACTTACGATCTTCATGTATTAGACTCAGTGCCTCTAGACAAACTCTCTCCTTTTTTATTTTCTTTTTTTGTATGGACAACTTTATTTTTCAGCCTTTTCTTTCTTCTGTTTTGACCTTGCACTTCATTAGCTTGATGGAGGAAGCAAACACAGGCCTGCTGAGGGCCTCGTTATTAGCGGCTGCTCATATGAGTAAACAACGCCTCTGATGAATGTGTTCAACATCAAAATCAACAGAAAAGATCAATGCACGCCTCAGCTTCCAAAAACAACTGTTGTTAAATCGTCAAAAAAAGAAAAGAAAAAGAAAAAGCTACTGAAAGCAAAACGATGTCTGAGAATCGACTGAGCAATTGATGTCCTTTGAGAGACAAAGCTTTTTTGAGCATTTTGTTTGTGAAAGAACAGAAACAGGGTATTTTGAAAGTAAGGAGATTATTGTTTCAGAGAATGTCTTAATTTTATACTGTTTCTTTTTTTAATACTGTTTGGTGTTTCATGAAAGCTGAGCATTTAATATACTTTATTATTATTATTAAAAAGTAAAATGTAAATGTCAAGTCAAGTCACCTTTATTTATATAGCGCTTTAAACAAAATGGATTGTGTCAAAGCAACTGAACAACATTAATTAAGAAAACAGTGTGTCAATAATGCAAAATGACATTTAAAGGCAGTTCACCATTGAATTCAGTGATGTCATCATCTCAGTTCAGAGATGTTATTGAAATGTGATGATAAAACTGATGGAAAATATGCACAGAAATGTATTCTGTTTTGAGTGTTTAAATGTCAAGGCAAATGACCTCTTCTGAGTCCATCAGATTTCACTGAAAGTCCATCAGGTTTTCCATAAATTATTAAATGTTTGGACACATAAACCAACCACTTCAGCCTGTTCATGTGAAATGTGGCAGACATACTACGCTTTAAAGGAGGAAACATAAAATAATTTCTATAAACATAACACATTCGTAAGCTTGACATTAACTATATATATATATATGTAACTGTAAATATATGCACTGTAAATCGTTTTAGATAAAAGTGTCTGCTAAATGCATGAATTTAATTTAATTTTAAATTTGAAATGCAAAATTGTGTATAAATATGTAAATATATATATATATATATATATATATATATATATATATATATATATATAATTTTGCAGAATAATGCACAGATGCTAAAACTTAAGTCACAAAAAATAAATAATAATAATAAATAAGTAAAGCTTTATATTTCACTTTTCAAATAGAGTCTAATTTTTTTTTTTTTTTTTTTGTGTGGATTAACTCAATTATAATAATAATAAACATAAATAATTACTATTTTATTTTATTTTCAAATTATTTTCCTTTGTTGACGTATTATATCACACATGGATTTTGGATATGGATAACCGTGTGACACATTTGCTTTAGAAGGATGGACTGGTCTTTGTATTGATTCCAGTGGGTTCTCAAGGAAGTCTAATCCTTTCTCTCTCTCTTTGGTCACATCAGAGTAATCCTGCTTAATGGAAACCTTTGATTAACGATTAAACAAAAAAAAAAAAGAAAAAAAAGAAAAAAAGAAAAAGAAGAATAAAGCCAGGCCTGGTAAAGTGTGATACTTTCACAGTAACTTTGTGTACTCTAGTAGTGAGACAACAGCAGTGAAAGAAAGTGGGAAAAAAGTGAAATATCTAGTGCAACTATGGAGACGTCTGAAGAAATTAATGAGGTCACGTCATTTCAAGGTTTGGCAATATTTCTCGCAGCAGGTAGACAGGAGCTGTTGTCTGCCGCATCTCTGAGTGTGTGACATTTACCTAATTAACTCGTGGCCATTTTGATGCGTCGCCCGCAGGAACTGCAGAGCTAAACTGACCACTCCCACTCAGCAATGTCGACTTCATTAGGGAAAATGTCATCTGCTATTTTAACTTGATTTCTCCTTCATAGAAGATACTCTACCTGTTTGTCTGAAGGTTGAGGAGAGGGCAGCGGCTGATCAGTGGTATTGTGGCATATTTAACACCAGCGTTGTTTTTCTCTTGTAAACACAGACTGTCAAGGACATAATGATAAAATACATAGGAATTCCTCCATTTTTCATGAGTTGAAGTCAAAGATATAAGACTTTTTCTATGTACACAAATGGCCTATTTCTCTCAAATATTGTTCACAAATCTGTCTAAATCTGTGTTAGTGAGCACTTCTCCTTTGTCGAGATAATCCACCCACCTCACAGGTGTGGCATATAAAGATGCTGATTAGACTGCATGATTATTGCAGGTGTGCCTTAGACTGGCCACAATAAAAGGACACTCTTAAATTTGCAGTTTTATTACACAGCACAATGCCACAGATGTTGCAAGTTTTGAGGCAGTATGGAATTGGCATGTTGACTGCAGGAATGTCCACCAGAGCTGTTGCCCATGAATTGAATGTTCATTTCTCTAGCATAAGCTATCTCCAAAGGCGTTTCAGAGTATTTGGCAGTACATCCAACTGGCCTCAAAACCGCAGACCACTTTGGAGAGTTGTTCTCTTCATGGATGAATCCCGGGTTTTACTCTACAGGGTCGATGGGAGACAACGTGTATGGCGTCATGTGGGTTAGCGGTTTACTGATGTCAGTGTTGTGGATCGAGTGGCCCATGGTGGCGGTGGGGTTATGGTAATGGCAGGCATATGTATGGTTGGGTATCGATTGGGTTTTTAACGATATCGGTGCCATAGTGATACTTTTAAAATGGTACCTGTGCCTAAACGGTCCCTGAACCAATAATTTAAAACAAAATCCATAGCTTTCACATGCTCCTTAGATGCTACCATTTCCCAGGCTTCCCTTACTCTAAGGCTAACACACCTATTTCATGATCTGGGTCATTATTTAATACAAAACCACACATAATGTTTCTACTGTATCTCTGTCAATCACTATGACATTTAGTTAAAATGAGTCCTCTCTGTCACTGTCTTTAATCAGTTCTGTGAATGACTGTAGGGTCATTCTTTATAAAGTATCAACAATGTCATTTATATACATATGTATATATATATATTCACCAACAAATAATGAATTTAAGTCAGTTATTTCTAAATTTTGCTGTAGTGTGTCAGTACTAAATATCAGTTTACATTTCCAAACATAATTTTTGCAATTGATTGTAATGATCTAGTGAGATTTTTGAATGCACAAGCAGTCTGACAACAACTGGTGCTCAACATGGAGATCTGATCTCACCATCATTGAATCTGTCTGTTATTACATGAAGAAACAAATGAACCTGAGACTAATGTAAACTGATATTTTCTACTGACAAACTACAGCAAAAGATATAAATAACTGGCCGAACACCATTCTTTTGGGTGAAAATACTGATGTGCCTAAGACGTTTGCACAGTACTGTATGTATAAAGTAAGTATAATTAAATTAAGTATATTTAAATAAGTATAATTAAAGTATGCATTCATATGTGTTAAGGGCTAGATTGTCGCTGGAGGAAACAGCTGTGCTGTGATGAGCGGTGAACGGAGCGAAAACTTTACAGTAGATAGGAAACCGATTGAAAACATCCCAGTTTTTGCATGGCCAGCATACTCACTGGACATGTCACCCACTAAGCATGTTTGGGATGCTCTGGATCAGCGTGTATGACAACGATTTACATGAAACTCTAACTGCAACATTTAGAAACGCAAGAGCAGAACGTGGAAACAAGAGCAAAGGGGAAAAGTTTGACGCCGGATTTGCATATAGTTTATTTCTTAAGGATAATGCAGTCCCAACGAATAAGGTTCACGATTGTGTGTTGGAACCACATGCGGTGAGTAAAACTGCTTCAAATATCTCTGTGTTGTTAACTTAGCTATCGGCGTGTAAGCACATCAAGTAAACAACATGCGATGTTGTCATCAAACTGCACTTTCCACATGTACAGCTTAAAAAAAAAAAGACGACATAAAGTGGAACTTAGTCATTTTCCAAAACCGCTAAGCAAATACATACAGTTTCAGTACATACCACATAGAGACGTCGTTGCTGATGCTGCTCTTGTTAAATTTCAGACCCTGGATCTGATTCTGGATCATAAATATACGCTGAATCTGACTGTTAGCCATGGTTTGTTTCCTCACAGTAATGTCACAGCTTCCAAACACTCTCAACGCAAAAGCCTACTGGCGCTCGTGATTCTTTAGCTCCGCCCACACGTCATGCCTCCAGCGGGTCGTGTTTTTCCGGGAAAAATCGGTACAGACTATCTTTCTCTTATGAATATAATAAAATTAAAGACTTTTTGGAGTTATGAAGGATGCAGTACTACTCTATAGGTATTCAAGATTAACAGGATATTGAGTGAAAACGAGCATATCACCCCCCATATCACCATTATTAATTTTAATAATTAATTATTAAATTAATAATTTAATAGAAAAACTACTTTTTGGGCCATTTTCCATTGTGGTAAATTGTAGTTTATGTTACCATATGTGCAGTATATCATGTGTGTGTGTGTGTGTGTGTGTGTGTGTGTGAGAGAGAGAGAGAGAGAGATAATTGGTGTTCTGTCTTAGTCTTTAGTCTTATTGAAGCAGACAGGTGCTCATATAAGAATATTGTTCTTCAAGAAAGCAGTGAAGCAGTCCATAAACAAACTCCTACAGAGACATACACATGTATCAATTTTCTGTGTACTCAGAAACACACAAATACAATAATAAGTTGGGTTACAGGGCCAAACAAGCCACAGATAAAGTGAAATATCAAGCTGGGTTGACATTCTCGGGTCATCATCTGATGTTTTTGGTACTTTAGTTTGTTTCCATATTTGTATTTCTCTTCTCTGCTCTTTCTGATACACACACAAAGGTTTCACACTCTTCAGTCTTTTTCAAATAGTCATTATATATTTTTCTGTTGGGGGTTTGTTGTCACTGACACTGTTTTTCATGAATTAACTGTTTATTATTATTAGTCACGAGTCGCACTGGAGTGACGTCAACTCCCCTTGGACTGATTGGCTAGGTGAGAGGAGCAGCTGTCAATCTAGAACTTGTGGGCCAATGGTGATACTGAAGCCCGCCCCGATTTACATGAAACTCTAACTGCAACATTTAGAAACGTAAGAGCAGAACGTGGAAACAAGAGCAAAGGGGAAAAGACCACAAGCACACACACAGAAAAAATAAATAAATAAAATAAATAACATATGAGCAGGAAACCTGATTTTGTTTGAGATTTGGAAAATTTTGAATTCATGTTTCAGTTTTGTGCAATAAACATTTTTGATTCACGCTTATTATTTTTCGATCCATGACTGCACTGTTTGTGGTACCAAACTTATTTTTATTTAAAAAATAAATAATAATAATTGCATTTGTTTTTCAGTTTTGTGCATTATTATTTTACACATGTTTTTAAATATTTGATTTATGCTTATTGTTTTTCGAATCTGTGACTGAAATACATTTGGCGGGATTCTGATCCCATACTATGAGATTTAACAACAACAACAACAATTTTTAATCAGCAAGGATGCAAATTCTATATATCAAAAATCCAGAAGAAAAAAAAAGTTAATATTAGCACAAGTGCTCTGAACATTGACATCCTTGCCACCACAGGAGTTGGATGTTTTTTTTTTAGTTGTTTGTTTGTTTATTTTTTTGTTTTTTGTTTTTTGCATGCTGGGGCTTCAACATTATTATTATTTTTTTAAACAATATATTTGGAGCCACCCCATATAATTGGCTTTTGCATAGTGGAAAGCTTTATTTACTCTACATTTATTATTCTCTGTTCCTCCTCATGAAAATTAATCACATGGCCTTATGGATGTGTGTGTTGTCTTGATGGATCTGAACACTCTCACATGGACACATTCCTTCTGGTTTAAATCCCTTACATAGTTATGGGTGACACGCAAATAGCCAAGCAAATTGTCCATGGAGAAAAATCAATTTAGAAAATTGATTGAATTCTTACACGCCTGTTTGGAAGTCATTGAGAGATCAGAAAGATGTATGTCTGAAGGTTTTGCTGTGGTCGTGCGTCTAATATGCCCATATATTGGAAAGCCAGTAATTATTGTATTGACAATCTGTTTAACAGAACCCCCCCACCCCACCCTTGCCAAGAACCATGTTTTACAATGTGAGACCAGCCACATAATATATGGGCGTTTTATTTAAACCTTTTAATGCAGATGTGACAACACTTGAAAAGTGCTTAAATGAGATTTATAAGTTTTGATCATTTTTTCCATGTATTTATTTATTTACTGAAATCCTTCAAAACGTCCTAAAAATGCAATTAGTTCCTACTGTGATTCCGAGTTGCTGCACACAGCCAAGAACAGTACATAATTTGACAAACTATCTTTAATTTTACTGTTATCACACAATTTGATGTGTTAATGTCAATATTTATTATTATTATTATTATTATCATCATCATCATTACTGAGATTAAAAAAATAACAATCCTAAAAGTCTCTTATCAAAAGATCAAGCAGAATTGTCTTGATATGACCGCTTTAAACTTTGACTGTGACTTCATGTGGAGTTTCTGGCACTGAATATTATTCTGTCTGTGATTTTATAGACACATTCTCCTCGGAAGTTTGGTCCATGCCGTGTAAAGAGGGATTTGAGATGCCGTTTTCTTCTTGGCATCTGAGAAATGTGTGTGTTTCTGTGGGTTTTCGAATGTGGCTTTGTCAGCTTGTTACGGTGGCCTTGTGTTACACTGACAGCTCTGCAATATTTGTCAAAGCAGCTGTGAGAGCAGTGTGAAATGTCGCCGGTTTTGTGAGTTATTTGTTATTTTGACGTTTTCACAGTCGTAAGATGAATATGGAATTGAACTGGCTAATGACTTGGGTTTCTTTTACTCGTATTCAACAGTGCGGGCATTACATCACAATACATTGCAGTACACTGAAATCATACACGTCTCTTTCTAGAATGCAGATTAAATGTTCTCAGAGGATGAGAGTAGTGTGCATGCTTAAGTTTATAGGTGTGAGGTTTTGAGAGCTTGCAGTACAAACTGCCTTTCAGAAGATTTTTCTTATGTGTGTGTTTGTGTGTAGCTGATCTCTAGCGATCCCAGAGCCTAATTTAGATGCATCTATTTCTCGCTCTGATTAGTCAGCCCATTAAACCTCACAAACGCGCTCCACGGGCCGGACGCAATCACGCCCATGGCTTCTGTGCGGAACCGTGCTGGCCATCTGTCCCTGGACATCCCATCATGCAGTCAAAGCCTGATGAATATTATAGCCACAGTGGGAGATGGTCCAGTTACCGAAGAGAAACACAGACATCTTATTCCACATATGAAACATTCTTGCATTACAGCTGCCACAATCAATGACTATCTCCACAAGCATGTATTTTAAATGAAATTCCTTTTATTTATTTATTTTTTCTTCTCTCTTTAGTTAATCATCTGAAACAACTTTTTCCTCAACCTTACTTTAAATTACCCAATGATTTGTTATTGTTTGCATTCAAATACAGTGTCTTAAGTGTATTTATTTATTTATTTATTTATTTATTTTTAAATCACCACTGGTCTGTTTCCATAAAAGAATGTAATGACAATTCAGAGACTGAATGCTGCCAGTCTTGTGCTGTTTGACTGACACAGTGACTACTGTAAAATCAAGCATGATTAAGATTGCTTGCTGTCTTTTGCCAGCCAACAAACCCTGACAAATAGGTACTTTGTCCACATTGCTGAAACTGCTAAAATATTTGACACATTAAAGGGTACATACACATACACATACACAGTTTCACCTAATCTCATGTTAATCTTGAGTACCTATAGAGTAGTACTGCATCCTTCATATATCCAAAAAGTCTTTAGTTTTATCATATTTATAAAATAAAAATACAGCTTTCCGATTCTTTCCAAAAAAAAAAAAAAAAAAAAACAGAGCTCCTGGAGGCATGACGTGAGCGGAGCTATAATACTGATGTTTCAAGTTGTTTCCATTAAAATATCTTCACTTATGTGCTGATTTCCAACAAAATACAGAAATCTGATGCAAACTTACATGAATGGGGTCTTTTATCACAGGGACAGCTCCAAATTTAAATAGCAAACCATGTGCAAATCCAGCGTCGACTTGGGCCTTGATTATAAATCATTCGTCACTCAAATGACCAGAACACACAAACACACTTGATACACTCCCTTGCTGCCCCAGAAAAGCAAACTGCACCCACTCTTCATGTAACGCTGGATTCTTGGGGAAGCTGAATACGGTAAAATTTCCCTCAGATCCAAAAATGCACTTATTTTGAGGCATTCTCGAACAAATCCTACGCAGAGCTGCCTACGATTTTGAAGAGCGTTGATGTGTGTGGTCTCGCTCTCCTCTGGTCAATGTGTGTGTGCGGGCACGCTTTTCCGCGAGAAATGCTTATATAAGGACTTCCGTTCTTGTCTACGTCACTAGATCCACGATTGAAAAAAAATCTTGTACCAACCCGGAAGTAAGATTTTCGGCACAGAAATTCTCAGTCATTCTTGTAAATTATTTTTTTAAATTTGGCCATGTTTAGCATGAGAATCCATCTCTTTAACACTGTGAACTACTCTGAATACACAAAACACCATTGTGCCCCCAAACAAGCTGAACTGTCTGGTTCTAGATATTTGTTTTTATTAGTTGTGCCAAAATAGCTTATACATTATTCATCAAAATGAGTGTGCCCTTCACACTGTAATCGATCAAGAAAAAAGAACATTTGATAAATATACCAATCAATTTATATTATCAAAAGACCTTTAGAGCAATTTTTTCTGCATGTCAAGAATTTTTGTATATCAGTGTGCAATATATTCTTAAAGGTATGTTATCTGAAATCATCTTTTATATATGGATCGCAATGTGCCTCTTTTCTGAATAAAATCACATGCCACTGCATAATTGATATCTCCCATGTTCCACTTCCGTTAACGTGTATTTGTTCATTCATATTAAAGTCCAGTCCTGTGACAGGCCAAGGACATGTAGATCACCTCAAGGCGCAGCATCAATTCATTGTAATAGCAGACATTTCACTGACTGATGGATTCGATTTGGTTTAAAGCAGTAACAAATGAATAATGATGTATAATAAATAATGAGTCTGACATGTGTTGTGAGCATGACATTGTTTTCAAAATTATTTTTGATTCTGATTAAAAAACAAAAAAATCTACTGTTTAATAAAAAAAAAAAAAAAAAAAAAAAAAAAAAAACTATAGACGTGGCCCAAAGATCTCTAAAGGTCAAATAGATGATTTGGATGTTTTCCACTGTGTGTCCACTCTATACTACTTGTTATGTGTTTCTACTGAAAATAACTTGTTTGTTTATGGAGAAGTCACTTCTAATTGCTTTATAAAGTGTGTCTGTTCAGTCCGCTCCTCTCCTATCTTGCTCTTCAGCCATTAACAGTGTCCTAAGACATAGCTCAGAGAGCCATTAGGTAGAAACCATTCAAAACAAATTACACTGTTCCACATTGGGAACCATTATCTAAAATATGAAGAGTGTATTCCATTTATGATTTTACATTTAATAGGGGATATTAAATAACATTAGTTTCTCAAAAAATACAATTTTCTTGTCATTGACATGGTTTTAAAAGCTTCCGGATGGTCAGATGCACTGAAAATCCCAAGAAGGCAGTTTATGGGCTTTCGCAAATATATTCTATGTGTTCTGGCATTATTCTACCCTTACAGTTGGCTTGAAATGAAAATTCCCCCTTTGTATTTTCTAAATGCTTGCTATATGCATTGTAAACAATTCAGCAATGTTAACATTTTAAAATTGTAATGTTTAATCAGTGTGTCATAACTGAACCTTCCAGTGCAACGTCAAACTTGTCTCTTGTGATGTTTGCACTTATCTAACTATTTAATCTTCTCTACAAGCTCACGTTCATCTGCCTTCACTTTTTTAACACCCACATATCCAAATTTAATTGGAAAACGATGCACAAAACCAAGTTATGTCACAATATGGAAGAAAAAAGATTTGTTAGTACTTCCGTTTCACTGTAACATAAACAATCCAATGTCATCGTTATGCAGCATGAACCAATCAGCTTGTGCCAAGTCGTTTAACTCTCTGAATATCACCAGTTACATTCACAACCCGTCAGCCTGCACCATCTAGAAATTCATGACTGAACTATACATTTATTTTGTGGAGTTTTGCTATGCCAATGAAAACAGTTAAATAAAAAGACAAAAATCCAGCCGAATCCACTTTTGAGGGTTTATAAGGCAAAAGACCGTAACGTAGATTTTGGCGAAAATTAGTTATTGATATTTTTTGGGACATTCAAGACATCCTTTATCATGTGTATACGTATCTTGAGTCAATTGTGTTGTTTTTCCGAGAAAATAATGGTTTGTCTTAACCGAAACTATTAAAAGCCATGGAAAAAAAATAAAAATAAGGCAGAACACCGTATAACACCAGTTACCGCTCTTTCACTTTGTTTGGAATGCTCAAATTGAGTTACGGCATGCTGACTTTGTTTAGCCACCCGTCAAAATGAAGTTACGTGCCAGTTAGGAGTTATACAGTGCTCTGTCTTTGTTTTACTGTCCAATAAAGTCTGCCATATTTTAATTATGGTGTAGACAAACGAATTAGATAGATCACGATCTACCAAACAGCTCCATATAACAAAGCACTGTAAAGACTAGATACCTTGGCTGCAATGCGTAATTGTGAATACACTTTAAGGTGTTTTTTTTTTTTTTTTTTTTTTTTTTTTGTGATGCAGATTATTCACCAAGCTGTCACTTAGTTGGATGCATGTGGACTCAAATGCTGTAGCTAGCATGATTAATCATAAAATCATTAACCTACTAACAGTTCGCAATAAAATCCATATCCTACTTTTTCTTGTACCCCGATAAAATCAATCAGTCATCAAAAATGTTTAATCCACAAGCATTCGGAGCATTATTCCTGCTTGCTGCTGTTCTCATCAATCCACAAGTAGTTTAGTTTAGGCTATATTTAATGCAAGTCAATATAAAAGCAATATGCTATGTCTAGCTTTATTTTACATTACTGAGCATAGCAAATAAAATGTTATCCATGGTATACACTCACATGTTTGACTTTTAGTCTGCTTGTTATGGCACAGGCATAGAAAGACTAAATGTTGGCCTGAGTACATGTGAGAGAAACAGAGGTGAGGGTGATTGGCGATGACGGTAATGTCTATTGATTTATGCAGGGCACTGGTGGCTGTGGCGTATTGGAGGGGATGCAATTTGTTTATCAAAGCTTTACTCTCACAAATCAGGATCAACAGCTGCCAACCTTAAACAACAACTAGTCCATTTAACTTCAGGCTAAACACAAACAAACACTGGGATTTACTAAAAACCCTGTTTAGTAAACTCTTAAACCAGGAAGTTCATCAAAAGAGTTAAGTGCACCTGATCAATTGTCAGGGACAAAATAACATTCAAAGATTAAAAGCTACTAAAAGTTGAATTATTTGTAACTTAATACACTTAAAACTGCATTAATGCATTGAATAAGATTAGAGATAGACAGACACTGATCATGTTAATGAAAATCAGTGTCTGTCTTCTCAAGTGTCTTCTCAGTGTCTGTTCGAGTCTTCTCAAACATTAATTCAAAAAGAATGTAACAGCATCAGTGATAAAATAACCTATTGTTTTAATAAGTTATTTACCTTTTACACAGTAAAAAAAAAAGAAAAAAAGAAAGAAAAAAAATCTGCTGCATAGTATGGCTTTTGTACTTTTATGCAATATTTAATCACTGCATAAATGCCACAAACGACAGTATAAATGCTAATCTGATTTATAAATTTACCAATCATAGTGGATAGTCAAATCATTCAAAGTTCTTAATGTCCATCTGAGGTTTATTTTTATTTATTTTTTATTTTTATTTTTTTGTGAGTCTTTTATGCTCACATTTATTTGATAAAGTACTGTAAAAACTGTGAAATTGTGGATTATTGCATTTTTAAATACATTTCTATTTTAATATATTTAATATATATATATATATATATATATATATATATATATATATATATATATATATATATATATATATATATATATATATATATATATATAATAACAAAGTTGAAAACAGTTGTGCTGCTAAATATTTTGTGGAAACCATGATATATATTTTCCCTTGTTTTTTGATGTGTTGAATATTCAAAAGAAGCATTTATTTTACTTTAGTAAAGTCTCTGATAGTGCACAAAAATGCATTAATGTTTATATTTCTGTTAATATCCATAACCAAATAAATTTGATCTAACTTGTGTTAGAACAAGTCTTGCTGGAAAACTCCCTCACAGACTGTAACTTCTGAGCATAGAAGTAGATAAAAACAACCCACAACCTTCTTCCTAAACACAAAGGTTACATTAAGAAAGTAAACAAATTCAGGTGTATGTGTTTGGTCCATTGGGTGTCAATGTATTTCCTCAGGCTGTAAATATGAGCCTGTCATGGGGGTTTGGTGAAGGACAACGTTGTGCAACCCATAACCCACACAGAGGTCTCTTTCTTTCTCTCTCTCTCTCTTCTATTTGTGTTGTATTCCTCGAAAGCTAATATTTAGCTGAAGGGTTTTTATACTTCTTATTTTGGATGTGCTTTTGTACCTGCACTGGTGTAATGAGCATACAGTACATAGCGTAACATCATCCTTGTGCATTTGGTCATGTTCCAGTCTCTTTGTTGGTGGGTTTATGAGTGTAGCTATCCAGTCTTTCATCTCTTACCCTTTTCTTTGCTTGTCATCTAGTAAAAGCTTTGGAGTGTGTGCTGTGAAGAGCAGAGAACAAGCTTTCACCAGAGGTGCTCAAACTAATATGACAGCGCTGGTGAAGGGGAAACTGAGCTAAAAGAGCACAGAATGACGGGGAGGAGCTGTAATATTCTGACTCACGCATTACCTAGCAACCTTAACTGAAAATGAACAGCTTGCATGAATGACGCAGCATGCTATGCTTTCAAGAGCATGCTTAAAGAATACAACAAATAACTAACAAATTAATGAGGTCCTTTAGTTTGTGTAGATATTTTTTTTTAATAGAATACAGAATATATGATAGATACTGAATCAACATAGATATTTTCAACATTAGTGATCGAGAAACATTACTTTCTTGTTATCAAGTCAGCACATTAGATTGATTTCTGAAGGATCATGTGACACTGAAGACTGGAGTAATGGCTGCTGAAAATTCAGATTGTCCATCACAGGAATAAATTACATTTTCTAAATATATTACAATACAAAATAGTTATTTTAAATTATTATGAGGATTGGTATTATTATTTGCTGAATATCGTTCACATATAAACAGATTCCCTCACTGAATGAGACCAAAGATTTGTGATCTCCATATATTCTGTTCTTCCATTTCACTCTTGCCCATTTCTTTTACATTTCTGGGGTAATTCTGCTCCCTAGTGTCAGTCTCTCTTATTCCTTGCTGCTGGGGGAGATGAAGGAGACATGGAAATATGCTTTGGGAAATTAAGGCTTTGCTGTATTTTTGCTGCTGTGTAATCGACCTGCACATACACATGCCAAAAAGACTTATTTGTAGAATTTCTCCATACACACACACACACACACACACACACACACACACACACACACACACACACACACACACACACAGCAAGTCAAATATGGAGCACATAATTTTAATGAGTAAAACATTCATAAGAATATAAGAGAGCCCATAATGCATGTTAGAAGAATTGTACTTTGATTCGGAATACGTAACCCTTATTTCCTATTTCTCTACTTCTCTTCTTTTTTATAGATTCATTTGACTTTCTTTTCTCCACCTCTGGTTAAAGTTTTCCTAATTTAATTCTGACCTTTCCATGTATTCACACCTATATCCCTCAGAAACCGCAAAGGTTTTTTTTTTTTTGTTTCAATTGAAAATTTGAAGGTTGTAATTGAAAGAGTGCTGGAAGGGATAGTCAGAAAAATTAGATCATATTCATTTTCGTACTTTGGATCACCCTTAGAGAGAAACAGACACAAGCTTCAGGCAGTTGAAATGAAAAAAGAGACTTTACTGTTTGTCCTCGTATGACCATGACAGACAGAAATATCTTATTTTCTTTCTTGTGCAGCTATCACCTGTTCATCTAGACTATGAGATGCTCAGTGATTAAACTAAAGCTTGACGCTCTTTTATTTGATTGGATTTTATTCCACTTAAATATATCTGTTGTGCTTGCTTTGCAAATTTTTACAGTAGCAATGAGCATTCCATTAATAGTCAATATGTAGTAATATAGGCATACAAAGTTTGCTTTTCCATATACTTTCCTTCCTTTCCTCAAGACTCAGAATTCCTGGTTGCCAGTGCACAAGAGTAATTTGAGAAATCAGACCCTGGGGTGTTTTAAAACGACCTACTCTTTCTTTCTTTTTCTTTTTTTCTTCATCATGTGACAATTTCCTCAATAGTTACTTTCGCCTAAGCCCAACCACACACACACATATACACCCTGAGGACAAGAGCGATTAGGTGATACATCAGCCTGTCCTCTGCCAAGAAAGACAGGGAAGGAGAAAGCCATGCGGGAGGAGGGCAACATCAGACGCTCTCTGTGTGCGAGAGGGCAAATTTGATTGCCAATTACTCCCAGATTAGATGCAACTCCATTTGTAGTAGTTTGGTTTAGGGTAGCAGCCTGAAGCTTTTTGACCTCTGATGGTTTAGGGGTGACCCCTATGACCCAGAGAACATTATTCATATGATCAATCTCAACCAGACAACGAATGCCACTTCCTATTTAACATCCACCCCCCCCCCCCCCGACCCCCCCAAAAAAGCACATACACACACACACACACACACACACACACACACACACACGTAAGGACACCCACATATGGATGCGTTTTGAAATACTAATTAGATAAACCTCTACCCTGATGGTACAGTAATACAATCACAGCCAGTCCCCTGAGATCAGTCCTAATGTGATCTTCAGATCCACTGAGATAACTAAAGAGTGTGTAAAAGTGGGCAATTGGATTATGTGGTGTCCCTAATGGCCCGATGTGCATGTTACAGGAAACAAAGGGAAAATTTGCGCACTTGAAAGCTTTGAGGGAATTTAATCTAGCTGTATGCACACTCACTTGAGAGCTATTGTTAATAAAACAAGAAAATGTGTTGTCAAGTGCCAAATCCTTGTTTCAGTGTGCGTGTTTTTGTGTCAGTTTGGAGCTTACTAGACAGTGTAACTGTAACATTGGCTGAAATTAATTATTAGAGCAGTGATTCTCAATTGTAAGTTTAACCCTTGAAATTTAGACTTTATTAGAAAAAAAAAAAGATAATGAAAACAAACAAAAAATGTGTTCAGTGTGAGCAGAGCAAGTCTCTCTGGATGACACTCAGAATACATATGCTACTTGGTGAATCAGTTTTAAAGGGGTCATCAGATGCCCATTTTCCAGAAGTTGATGTGATTATTTAGGGTCTTCATGTGTTAGTGTAAAACAACACCCTTTTTAACTTGTCAATATCGCGTGATTCGCATGAACATAGACAGGGTAGATTTAGGGTAGATCGGGAGGCACAACCCAGGTAAAAAAGCAGTATACTTTAGTGTATTTGAAATGTGAATAAAGTACATGAATTATAAAAGAAGTATGCTTCTACTTGTTGTACTTTATTTAAAGAGTATTTGATTTGTACTTTTTAAAAGTATACTTCAAAAAAAGATGTAGTTAAGTTCAACTTAATAGTCCAAACAATAAGTATACTAATTTATCAGTAATCAAATTATTTTTTAAATGTACTTTTTGAAAGTGTACTTTGTTATTAATGTATTTTAAATTGTATTGAAGATAAAACATTTTAAGTATATTAAATTTGACATACTTAGAGTGGCAATTCAGTGTACTTATGGGAAGTATATTTTTTGGAAATTAATTGTTAGTATACTTTTTAAAAGTGTACTATGTTCTCACTTCATTAGAAGTGTGAATTTTGTACACTTTATACAGTACACTCTAAAATAAGTGTATTTCTAGTTGCATATCAGAGTACTCTCATAAAATATGTTAAAATATAAAAATGTATAGTGGTAATTTTGTGTACTTTTAGTATGTAAGTTTATTTGTAATACAAAGTATAATTTATTAACGTGTACAATGATTTCACTTCATCTGTAGTGTAATCTTAGTACACTGTAAACAAAGTGCACTAAATATAAGTGTAGTTTTTTAGCATATCACAGTACTGTCATAAAATATGCAAAGATGCAAACAGTTTTAGTGGAAATTTAGATAATTATTAATTTACTGTAGCCTACTAATTGGCAGTGTATTGATATTGTTAGGCTGATTTCTTAAAGGGTCATATGCTACAATGCTGCAGTGAGTAAGACAAGTTAATTTTGTTTACTGTTACATCTTGTATTAATGCACACACACTTTATTGAAAGAAGGGTCACTTTATGTAACAGGTAAAGAACAGTAATTCTTTGTACAGATATTGTATTTACAAGTCAATTCAATAGGTCTCAGGAATTTTGGGACTTTTTGGCAGTATTCAATTTTCTTGATGCCACATTAGTCTCGTTCAATGTTGTTTGGCAGAGGAATAACATATACCTTCTCCCTGGATTCAACCATGACACATTTGCGTGTCAATGACTCTGGATGGATGGCATACACTATATTGCACTCAGACAGAATATTGCACTTCATACACAAAGCTTGATGCAATATTAAGTGTTGTGTCTCTATGTCTTATTTAATTCATGCCATAAACGCATGTCCCTGCTGAGCTGGGCTATGACTAATTTCACGGGCAAAGCTGAAAAAACTTTTTTCCAGCTTCATATTATAGGAAGGATACATTATACGACCTATCCTACAGTCATCATGGTGAGATAAGATTAGGTTCCTTTTAATCTAAAATAAATAAATAATCGAAAACAACAGTGAGGAATCGTTCCATTCGATTCCAGGACCAGGAATTGGAATCGGAATCGATTGCAAAAATTGTGGAATCGAACAGCCCTACTAAGCAATAAATGGCTACTAATGGGCCAGGAATTGGACCTACCCCCCAGTCGGTTACCACATCCAATCAGTGTGCGCAGCATCATCGACATCCAATCACTATGTAGAAGTCTTGGAGGCAATTAGCTCCAGTAGCCATATAGTAACGGTTAATGTTTGAAATTCATCACTGAAACTCAGGCGGTAACAAGGTAAAGTTAGCACCATGAATGGGTTGTTTTATTTCGTTGACGGCTCCATTATTGGAGAGAGTACATCTATTATACAGGATGCATATATAAATGCTGGTGTTACAGTGACTTGCAAGGAAGACATCCAGTCCCAGGAAGGCTGGATAGAGGTGATTTTGCCAGCTAAACGCAGGCAAGATCCGAAGCCGGTTGCAGCCAAACTGCTGTTCATGGCGGGTAAGTTCTGAAACATTTGAAATATTCGGAATACTTTTTGTAACATTAACTAACCGACTACTGTCATGTAGCGTAACGTTACTGGCGAGTCGAGCAGGTACCATCATGTAATGGAAAAACGCCATAATTAATAAGTCCTCCTACAGAGAACGCTCCAACACTAGCGTTTACAGACCCATAGCTTATCTTTGAAGTGTTTGGCTTAGGTTCCAGTGAAGGTTTAGCTAGTAACGTTAGTATAATGGAATTCGTCGTCGATATGCATCATGCGTCAGCATGACCATTTAATACAAATTCTGATAATTAGTTAAGACAAAGTTAAAGTCATTCGGTTGTCGGGGACAACCCATGTATAAGGTGCAACAGGCTAAAATATAGGACAAATAAAGTTGTGTCAAGGAGACATTTTGAATGTCCATACCACCGTAATGTGGTATGGACATTAGTGCCTAATACTGATGAAAGTAATAAAGTACAAATACATTAAATGACAGTGACATTGCTGTCTTGAATTTATTTATTTTTTTTCTTATTAAAAGGTCACACTGTATTTGTATTTTTGTGTCTTCACAGAAAACTACAAAGTAGTCCAGAAGCGTGTCGCTTTTCTCAAATGGGGGGATATATGGTCAAAGATATAGGAGAAGGGGGTGGTGAAGCAAGGAATGACTGTAAGTTTGAATTATGACTTAACAGTTATGGAACATTGTGATTCCAGTAGGGCTGAAACGATTAGTCGACAATATTGTCAAAAAAAATTGTTGACAAATATTTTTGTTGTCAAGTAGCCGTTTTATTTATTTTGACCTAATTTAGAGCATGCACTAATGCGGTTTGACCAGTGTGACACTGTTGCGCAAGACAGTAATTCAGCTCCCCTCGATGCAATTCAAGAGAAGAGAAACAGCACTCAGAAACCAGGCGGCAAGGAAGTCGACCGGAAGTTGAAGTCGGCCGCGTGCCACCATCTTGTAGCAGAACTTCACTTACATTAGCATTCCCATTGACTCCCATTCATTTTGGCGTCACTTTGACAGCGAATAACTTTACATCTGAGGTGTTTAAAGACTCTTGTTTGTCCATTATTTATTTCTAAAGATACACGACAATGTATAAAGGGCTCCATTACCTTCTATGTTACATTATGGCCCCGTAGAAACAGTTTTTGTAAAAAATAGGCTAATGATTGCCGCATAACCACTCGACTCTGTCGCATTACCGTACACACAGGAGGAGAAGCTCGCAGGCAATTAACTTAATATGGCATAATGGCGTTACATTTTAAAATGCTATACAAAATAATTAATCAGAATACTTACTCCTGCTCATTCACGCCAAAGAACTCCCCACTCAAGCTCGCCGTCTCTGCAAGATTAACGATGGCAGTTTGCACGCGCGGCTACTAGAACATTTACATCTGTCAGACAGGTTGCTGATGTCGTCAAGCTTCGTTTGAGTCTGCGCGTCCGAAACGGAAGTGCTAAAAAACGCTAAAAATGGGCTTCACTTGCCTCAGTTGAGTTCCAATGGGGTCGCTGCGTCCATTTCTTTTACTATGTCAGAAATGCACCAAGCCGAACAGAATGGCATTTGGATATGAAAATATGACACTCGCTTTCCTTTCAATAACGAAAAAACAACAAACAAAATTCACAGCAGTATGAAAGTAGCAGTTAAAAATGCATCTTATTACACCGATGTGGATGTTTGCACGAGCTCAGTAAAGCATTCACGTCACATCTATAGTTTTTTTTTTATTTAAATCAAGCAGTTTTACGGGTATTAAACATTATTATTATTATTAAATATTTGATTAAAGTGATAATTTGGTTTGCAGAGATCAAAGCTCATTCTAGCTCAGGACTGTTTTGATTATCATAACCCATGATAAAAGTAAGGTATTTTAAGAGAGATTACTCTACCAGTCAAAAGTTTTTGATTGTAACTTAAGTTTTTTTCTTTTTTTTGGTTTTTTTAAAGAAGTCTCTTCTGCTCACCAAGCCTGCATTTAGCAGTAATATCGTGCAATATTTTTACGATTTAAAATAACTACTTTCTATTTGAATATATTTTATATTATCTGGTCTATTTTGAATAATATATCTTCATTTGCTGTTCACATTCCTCGACGGTGTGTGACTTTAAAGTGGTGGTGTGGACATTTTCAAAATCATTCTCTTAAACAAGATGTATGTTGTCAGTCTGGTTCACAGATGGCCAAGATAGGCGAACAGCTCAAGAGGGACCTCAAACAGCAAGCTACAAGACAACTCCATTCTACTCCTGCTAGATATGAGTCTGATTCTGATGACACATGTTGTGATATTTTTGATCCTCCCAAAAAACGAAAAATGGTAAGTTTAAAAAATGTAACTGACTTCATCAAATGTGCAGTGTTCCCCAGAAAATTTTACAGAGTTTACAGTGATGGATCATAGCCTATTTGTGCTGAAATGCATGTACTATCGCACTTTGTGCTTTAATTTAATTATGTACTAGTACCAAAGTCCAAACACAAGCTACAAACCTATATGCCCTTGGTGCTCAGGGTAAAGCTTGTGATTGTAGCAGAACTGCATTTTTGTGAAAATTAGTTACTATTCAAGAGTGTATGAACTGTTCATTTCTACTCGCACCACTAAAATTGTGTTTTGGCATGTGTATGATTAGGAGTGTATAGCTGACATTGTTGTTTAAGGTAATTAGGTTGATGTTTTCTGCATAGGTGATTAACACCAGTGAGGAGGAGGAGGACGCCATCCCTCAGGTGGAGTCTCAGCGGCCTGGGACAGTGCCTGCAGTTTTTGTTGAACTGGATGAGGACAGTTTAAAGGCTCTGAAAGGTGGGTGGGTGTATATGTATGCTAGTGATGCCAGGGTTATCTCTGCCACCATCTAAACCCTCCCATACACCTGCAGTCATAGTCATTGAGGTCCTGAAATCAACTTTATGTATTGAAGACATGCATCCCACTGTTAACGGGTTAGTTATAGCAAAATAGCAAAATTTTGTCATTAATAACTTGCCATCATGTCGTTCCAAACCCGTAAGACCTTCCGTTTATCTTCAGAACACAGTTTAAGATATTTTAGATTTAGTCCGAGAGCTCTCAGTCCCTCTATTGAAACTGTGTGTACGGTCTACTGTCCATGTCCAGAAAGGTAAGAAAAACATCATCAAAGTAGTCCATGTGACATCAGAGGGTCAGTTAGAATATTTTGAAGCATCGAAAATACATTTTGGTCCAAAAATAACAAAAACTACTTCTTTATTCAGCATTGTCTTCTCTTCCGTGTCTGTGTGAGAGAGAGTTCAAAACACAGCAGTTTGTGATATCCGTTTCGCGAACTAATCATTCGATGCAAGCAGATCTTTTTGAACCAGTTCACCAAATTGAACTGAATCGTTTTAAACGGTTCGCGTCTCCAATAGGCATTAATCTACAAATGACTTAAGCTGTTAACTTTTTTTTTTTTTTTTTTAATGTGGCTGACACTCCCTCTGAGTTCAAACAAACCAATATCCCGGAGTAATGCATGCACTCAAACAGTACACTGACTGAACTGATGTGAAGAGAGAACTGAAGATGAACACCGAGCCGAGCCAGATAACGAACAAAACATTGACTTCTTTCGGACAGTTTGATTCAGTAAACCGGTTGAAGAAAACGGTTCACCGGTTCTTTTGCGCTCGATGTAATGGCGTCATTGGCGATGATTGCCCTTGATTCAGCTTTCAGTTTACCTGGGCTCATAACATTAGCACAGAATCAGTTCAGAATCAATCACCAATCAGTTCGGTTCAGACACTCTGTGTGTCGGTCTGCTTCACACTAAATCACACATGCGCAGTATCATCAGCTCCTCGGTTCATGAATCGAACGCGTCTGACAGAAACTGTTCTTGATTCGTGAACGAGTCATTATCTGGCTCTGCTCAGTGTTCATCTTCAGTTCTCCCTTCACCGCAGTTCAGTCAGTGTACTGTTTGAGTAAATGAATTACTCCGGGATATTGGTTTGTTTTAACTCCAGAGCGAGTGTAAGTTAACAGTTAAAGTTAACAGCTTAAGTAATTTATGGATTAATGCCTATTGGAGACGCGAACCGTTTAAAATGATTCAGTTCAATTTGGTGAACTGGTTCAAAAAGATCCGGTAACATTGAATGATTCGTTCGCGAACCGGATATCACAAACCACTTTGTTTTGAACTCTCTACAGGTACAGTAATGTCATAGTTATGAATCCAAATCCATTGTCAAGATTGATTTAACAAATCCATTATCATCAATGATTGTATTTCAATGTTATGCATTGTCTATCCTGTTTTAATTCATCCCCATGTCTCTTTCCTGTTTTCACAGATGCAGTGAGCGAGCGAATCCCCAACACCGAGGTGGCAGAGATCCGGGCCCTTCTATGGAGGAAGTGCAGCAATAAGAGCTACAAGTCCTCTAGTAACTCAAGTCAGAGCTAGATATGCATTTGTAGTAAGTTGTTTTGCCATTGTTCTGTTCCCGGCATTTCAGAGATAGTCGACTGTTCAAGGTGCCTCTTTTTGCAAATATCTGCTTTTGTGTGTTACTTTTGTGTTAATAATAAAGAAGATTTTCTGAAATTCAATTTGTAATCTGTTGATTTTAATGTACTTGAACTGAATTGTAATAGAATACACTTGTAGTGTAATACCAACATTCATGCTTAAGTATAACAAAATGGGGATAAAATTACAAATGAAATGTACTTTCAATTTGTTTCTACCTTAAACTATAATAACATTGCACTGAAAGTACGTGTCTATGACGTTTAGGTTGTAATTGAACTTCACTTCAAAAACATTATTATTGTCATAGTGGGACACTTTAAAATCACTAAATATAGTTAGGAAGTACATGTGTAGATCACTTGAAATGTTACAGCGGCATACTAAATTAACAGTTTATGGTAATTATAAGTATGATAGCAGTATTCACAAAATGTACTTAAACACAACTATAATTTGCACTGCAATGCCTTTTTAAGTGTATTTCCATTAGCATGTCAATACAATTCAATTGTACTGTTAGTGTGCTTAATTGCTCATGAATCTTGATTTTCATTAGTATATTTCAGTGCACTTGAAGTTTAAAAAAAGTTGTTCCATTTTAGTATACTATTTACACTAGAAGTGTAATCAAATAGATTTTAAGTTGAAGTTAATGCATAATTGAATACACTTAACTATACTTGGATTTGACGAAAATAGTTCAAAATGTAAAAAATATACTTAGTACACTTTATTAAAGTATATTTTTAATAGAATTATTTTTCACCTGGGAATCCCTTCAAAAACAAAGGTAATCCTCAGATGTTGGGAGTAAATGACAACTGCCATGATCATTATTACATCCAACAACAGAACACCTTGATCACTTTGGAGACATTCTTGTGTAGTTCTGCTCCGGTGTCGAAACAATGGCGGACTGATGACAGCTCACTCAGGGTGGGTCAAAGGTAAAACGCTACTGTCAATTAACAGTCGTGGGAGTGGCCTGCGTCTGTGCAATGTCACACAGCCAAGCATCAGAGAATGGCTTGATATGAGAAAGGGGAAATTATTTAACAAGATAAAAAAATAAAAACATTGGGTGGATCTTTATCATTATAGGGTGACTGTGTTAGTGAATGATCAAAGGACTAATTCACTAGGACCTCATTTGATTCATGAAAGAATGAATATGTTTGAATGATGCATCAGTCATTAAATACAGTCATTTGATGGCACCTGCTGGCATAATTATGTAACCTGCAAAAAAAAAAAAAAAAAGAAAAGAAAAGAAAAAGAAAATCCCACCAGTAATATATAGAGTTAGACTTATTTAATATTTTAATATATAAGATATCATTACAATTTGTAATTGTAATGCATACTTGCTGAATAAAAGCATGATAAATAAATAAATTAATAAATAACTTAGTAATCCCAAAATTCCTACCTTCCATTTCACATTCAAAATATACTGATGTCCATCCTTCTTTCTTCCATCCATCCATCCTATCCCATCCATCTACATAGTCATTCATCTTCTATCCAGAGTCCCCCCGTTCACCCGTTTTGATGTAAAAATGGCAGAGGGTATAAGCAAAACAGTCATTGTCCCCTACCTCTTAAAACAGGCTTGTTTTTACCATCTCAAATACCTTTGGCCGTGACCGTCTGATGATGGTAATTGTAGCAGATGATTCAGCGCTCAGGTCAGGCTGTTGTGAATGTCTGGTCTTGATAGATGACCATGAAGAAATATTCTGATTATCTTCCAAGCCCTCTGCTCCTTTGTGCTAGCTCTTCAGCACAAACACACAAATAAACCCTAATGCACAGGGATGTAAGAAAATACACGAGCACACAAAAACCTTTCTAAAAAAGCAGCGATGGGAAACAAACCATCCATCACTGGTAAATATGACAAACACAATCAGGGCATCATTATTCTAGACAGGGTTTAATGTGTGTAGCATTAGCCACATCGCTCTGTTCATCCCACCATTAAATCCAGTGTCCACATGTGAAATAAATGTGCAGAAAGTAAAGAATGAGGCGCATGTGTAACGTGAAGATGAGAGGAATACAGAGAAACTGGCTGATTGCCCTGCAGCATGCGGTGGAGATTTCAGACTGAGCCGGAGCTAATGCTTAACACATTATCAAACATTTGCTGACGATGAGATATGGCCCTGAGGGAAACATGTCTGTAGAACAGATCTGACCCACGAGCTTTCTGGAATCGTCTGAAGTCACCCACAAACACACATACGTTGGCTTGAACCTCGTTAGAATCTGGCTACGGTCTTCCATAGAGACAGTATTTCACAGTACATTTCATCACATATCTTTATGGAAGGTATGATTGTATGATTTCAGGGATGTGAATCCATTCATGAGCAGGAGAATGTTGGAGAAAACAAGGGGAAAGAGTGATATCATTCAATGTATGTATAACTAGCAAAACACTAGTCATGTTACTGATAGCTACAGGTATTAAACATTGTTATAAATCACAGATCCAATTTTAAACTTGGTAACAATTTATTTATTTAGAAAGCAGTTCACATTTTAATGATCTGACTGCACAGTCAGCATTAAAATATATGTACAAAAATATATTTTCAATACCTTTTCGCATATGAGTACATTTATAGATTATTTTCCAAAATATAAAAAAAATAAGTATATTTTGCATTTACCCTAAATGTATGTTGACATTAAGAATGTTTTTGTAACCCTTGGAAGTATTTTTATTGTATTCCATGGTATTTGAAGTTTCAATATTTTGTACGGGAATATTACTTTTCCCAATTTAGGCCAGCTTAATAACAGTTCAAAGTTTTTCCAGTCTGGCAAACTGACTATACCTACACAGCAGGCAGGCAGGAAGGCAGACCAGCAAACCACTTTATGCTGTTTTAAGCTTATTTTGCTCAGCAGGGATGTGTGTTTTAAAGCAAACGAAAGTGAGTCAGATTGGAGGAGAGTTTGAGGTAGAAGAGGTAAGACAATAAATACAAAGCTCTGTTTAACAGAGCTTGGCTGTGGATGTCTCACTTGCCAGTGTGAGTTTGTCAGAAGCAGCCACACTACAGCTCTCCTGGGTTTGTCCTGAACAATAATGTCACACAGCACCCCAGTTGTCCACTCTCAAAATCATTCATCAAAACAGATCATTGATGCAAAATGAGCAACAAAAACAAACATGACTTGTGCAAACAGAGAAAATTGTATACTGTTTTGTATGGATGGAGAAAGTAACCTGTCTGTCTTTAAATACATGTAACAGTGGTATCTGAGTGGTTAAGGATTCAGTTCAATGAAAGTGAATTCTTCGCTGATATGGTTTCTTTTTCTTCAGTTCATTTAAAACTTTACTTTTTCTTGTTTTAGACTTTAGGCTGAGTACTAATATGATTTAAAATGTGCCTGAGAAATGTGGTCAGCTAATTGTAATGACAATATATGATTAGTGACTAGCCAGTGGGCCAAACATTGGTGTGCTATACTGTAAATTAATCAAATGCTAATGTTTCACAGGGCCGGTACAGAGACTTAAACTACATTTACTCAACCCATATATTGTAAGGAAAATTAAAATGAAGACTTGTCAAAATAAAACACTTTGTTTCAAAGGGGCAAACTATGCTTGCATAAGAATAGTTTTCTTCAAATGTATATGTGAATTACTTGCTATAAATAAATACATACTCCATTGTGCTGTAGTGGTTTGTAGATCCTCCAGCCAAGCATCAGCAGAGAAAGCTGCCAAAACTTTCTAGGCGATGATGGCTGAGAGAAGATGGTGAAGGGATTCAGTGTTATGCCTTCAGTGTAATGGGTGATATCATAAGGGGTCTTTTTAGAAGAGGTATGAGGGGTGGAGGTTTCAAGTCACACCAGATGGCAATGAATTTTCATTTGTGGTGAATAAATAGCAATTAAATAGTACATGAAAAGAGCAAGCAATGGTGGCGCCAGTGAGCACTGGGGAAATCTAATCGGTTCACATCTGTTTTAATAAACGTTAGCAGATTAATTGTGTCTAGAGTCCAGGGGTGATAAAGAACAGCGTCTATCGTTGCGCCTCTCCATCAGTGTGGTTGCATGACACTAAACAGGGAAATGTTGACAGTGGTTCCCAGTTTTCCCCATATGGATTCAAGTTGTACACCATTACAGATGTCTACTTTAATTACTCTATTCAATTACATTAGTTACTTTAATTACAGTACAGTCACATCCCGTATACTGTAATTTAGTTCCTTTTTCTTGTTTTGCACCTTCAGTCTTGTTTATTCCCACTCTCTCTGCCCTCTATGCACAAATAGTACTTGCCAAATGCAAAGTAGATAAACAGTTTTCGTTGGCAACATCACATAGTTTGAAATCTGAACCTTTACTGGCATGAATGAAATGCAGTTTAAAAAATTAACAATAAATAAATGAAGATTTTAGTGTTTTGTTGTTGATGTTGTTGCTGTTTTACATTATAAAATAGCATAGTATTTTTTATTCATGTATTTGTGCCCAAACAAGTAAAGCTTATAACGTTTTCATGTCAGGTAAACTTTAGTCAAGTCTCTTTGCAATGAAAGGTGAAGCTGAATCAAACAAAAAGCTAATTTTGGACCCTGTTAGAGGTTTGTGCTCTAGGTTCGACTGAAAAACAGCTTCATACAGTCATGGACGTGAATTATTAGCGTGATGCCAATGTCTGCAATGCATTCGTTATCTCCCATTCTGTTCCTAAGGAGCTCATTTATTATGTGTTAATGAGTTGTCGTTAACAGACCTTCAAGTACAGTATTGCTTAGCAATGCCAAAACATACTGAAGGCTCTGGAGTAATGGAAAAATGCTATAGCCGAACAGAAAGTCAGATAAAACGGCACACTGAGTCAAAACCTTCTTACTTTCCAGCCACCTTAATGTGATGGAACAAAATCTTGGCAGGAAGGTACAAACTTTTAAGACGCTGTTACGTGTAATCTGTGTGTTGTGTAAAAGCTATTTCATCTGTGAACTTTGAAATATAATAAATTGAGGCAGCACAGGAAAATGGACTGATGGGTGGCACAAATAATTTGTCATGGTAAATATGACTGCAACACTTATGAGCAATTCCAGAGATACAGATGTGACATTTGCTTATCAGAGAACGTAGTAATTACCATCAATAATTATGTTTTCCTATAAAGCCTTAGATACTGTAGTAAATTAACTAAAAATTGAAATGTTTATAATTAATTACAAATGGTTATAATTAATAATAAATATTTAGATGAGATCTTAGAGTTTACTCCAGCAGAATTGATATTACAATTATTCGATCTTACCGTCCACCCAACAGCATAATTTTCAGCATAATTACTTGTCTTCCTTTAAAATAATTGCACAATCCACTGCCTTTAATCTTGCCAGAGTCATCTGATGTCCTATCTGCCCATAGCCTGCAGTGTCCAGCTAGTTCAATAGCATTATTGGATATGTTGCTGTGTAATCATGTTTCTGTGAAAACCATTTCAATCCCAAAAAAAAAGTAAGTCTCTTACTGTGGGTGATGCGAAGTCGTAACTCGTCCATTTTGTTCACCAGTGACCGCACAGTAGCAAGGAAATTGCTGGGTAAAGAGATCTCATCTAGCCTCTACGAACAGACCCGAGATGAGCAGGAAAAATGTGTACATGTGTACATGCCGCCATCTTGGTCTTTAGAAAGTTTATCTCTAACATGGTCACCCAACATAGTACATTATATTTACCATCCGAATGTCAACAAATCAAAAATTCAGCCATCTATTAATTATCATGTTAATTACTGTGCACTTTTAGCCCCACCAGCAGGGGCACTTTTTACACCAAATACCAAACTTGTACCTATACATTTGTTATTTAAAAACTGTTGCTTTAATAAAAAATTATAAAGAAGACGTCTGTCTGAAAATACATTCATTAATTTTAGCAATTATAATTTGCTACTTATATCTACAACATAAAAAATATTAGATCACATAAGCACAGAATCAACTTTGCACTGGCGAAACTGCGTCAAAGTTTTGTAAAGTGCCTTGCCACGTTTTTGTGCCAACTAGTGGTTTAGAATAGATTAAAATAATTTCAAACGGGCCGCCTTTAGCACCAATGTACCCAAATCTTTTCTAACACTTTCACTTTTAACCCAATCTATTTAACCCATTCTTGCTGAATAAAAGTATTAATTTATTAAAAACAAGAAGAAGAAGAAGAAGAAGAAGAAGAAGAAGAAGAAGAAGAATAGAAACAATTTACTGACCCCAAACACAGGTCTCAAAAAAAAATGAAGCAGCAAAAATGTTTACAACATTGTTTATAATCAGCATATTAGATGGATTTCTTAACCCTTTATTCTCCAAAGTTGCATATTATTCCCCAATACCTACACAGAGATACTGAATCTATACACAGAGGTACACAATAATTACAAAAAAAGTTACAATGTAACTTCAGTTTACTTTCGCAGTTTTTTGCAGGTTGCATATCTGGTGTTGTTACCCCTTTATTACCCAAACATAACACAACATACCTATACGTATGTTTTTTTTTTGTTTTGTTTTTTTTTGTTGTTGTTGTTGTTGTTGTTTTTTTGTTGTTTTTTTTAGGTACACTATAATTACATAACATACACCGCAAATTCAGTACACTTACACAGTTATTTGTGGTTTGTAAACTAAACCATAAAAACGACAAAGTATTAACCTGACATAATATGGAACAATTATTACCAGTTCATTTGATCCCCCTTTTAAAGCTGTGGTTGATAATAACTTTGTTGTTGCCAACCTCAAGTGGGTAATGTATTTTTCTTTCTCATAACATTTCATTATAGCTCGTAAAAGCACTAACAAACCTCAATGGACAATTTAAAAGAGGCTGTGTTCATCATAGTAAAGTAAACATTTATTTATAAAGCAACCTTCAAAACAAAGTTGCAAAGTGCTTTACAGTAAAAAGATCAGTAACAAAATGCAAAACATCCCATCAAAATTAAGAAAAAGCCATACGATAAAAATGAGTCACAAGCAGAGACTTAAAATGGGATACAGTAGTAAACACTTCATTTTATTCATATTAAATTAGTTTAGCTCAACATTTTCTTGGAATTGGCCTTATCCAACGTATTCAGCTGAAAAAAAAAAAATGCTTAAATGCTGTTTCTAAATCAAAAAGTTTTTTCTCTCTCTTTTTTAATTTATGCATTGAGAGGTCAACTCACTGATGATCTTTCACTTTTCTCTTACAGCGCTGAATAAGTAAAACATTAATCAGTTGTTAAAACGGGCGATTGTGGACAGTTAATGACTCACAGAGCATATTGAATAGAACAATGCAGCTTAGAGCAGCAGCTGCTGATTGTTTCATTGACTGACACAATCACGGAAATGAGATACATCAGGTATAAAAGTGTATTCATCTCCTTTCCGATCAGCAACGGTTTCACGTCAGATTCCAGCGATGATTATCTATTCAGAGAGGTGTTATTGCGATAGAATGAATAGAGGAATCAGCAATCTTGGGTAAGGCCGAGAGACGGGGGCATTTCACACCCTCATCTTCCTGACAGACATATAGATCCTGAATATCTGCTCCTACCAGCTGGTGTGTGGCATTTTATGGGGTTAAGCACTTTGTGAGATTGCCGGGTTCACTGAGAGTGTCACCAGACAGTTTCACAGGCACAGATCATGGGGTGAAGTTGTTGGGTGAATGGAATTAGGTTGGATTATGCTGTAACATCCAATATGTCCATTTCATTGAGGATAAAAAGGTTGATTTGAGGTGCTTTTGTGTCAAGTGCTTTGGCGAAGAAGTACACATTAGCCATCACGTTCACATATTTGAGAATTTTCCGTGTGGCTTTTTGCCACTGCAAACAAAATCATAATACAGAATAATTTCTGGCGCTATAGAAGTTTTCAGCAGAGAGCAGATTTTGTTTTCTTATGCTTGTGAAAATTGAGCTCTCTTTGTCTTGAACTCACCACCTCGCATAACCTTATGAGAGAGACGTGACGAGGCCATGAACAATACTCCTAGGTTTCTATGAAGCGCTTTATCAAATAAATGTATTAACTTTGGCTGTGAGAAATGTTAAGGTCTCCCATTTTCTGTGCAGGACTGATTTAATGACATTTTGTCTTATTCAACTGGAAGTGTGTGGTTAATCATGAACAAACAATCACTTTCATTCTATACAGTACATTAAAAAATGCGTCCAGCTGTGAGCAAAATATGTGATGTCAAATATGTCATTAGCCATAACTCAGTTTTAAGATTTATTTTCTTGTTGACCTCCAGAAGGTGTGCTGTGGACTGATGCCTTTTTCAAAAAGTTATTCTCTAAATGTAAAGGACAATTGTAACTTTTTTTCTTTTGCATTTTAGTCAATCAGTGTGATAACATACGTCCAGCATGCACAAATTGTTTATTTCTCTGCCTTAGAAAAAAGTATTGTGATCATTTCACTGAGAATTTTAAACAAAAATAGATTTTTCAACCATTATGTTTCTTCTTATGTCTAAACTGAAGTCTGTGAACGAGTCGTGTTACCATGAGGCTTAATAAATATAATTTATAATATAGCAGATATGAGATAGATAGATAGATAGATAGATAGATAGATAGATAGATAGATAGATAGATAGATAGATAGATGTATTTATATATAATAGATAGATAGATATAATGGTTGAATTTTAATAATCTGAATTGTTCCCACCTCTTGTCTCCAACTTTAAGCAAATGTCGAGTTTTGTACTGTCATGCTTATCTACAGAATCCTATTTCGAAATCACCTGCTAGGTGCCTCGAAATCCAGGCACAGAAAAATAATAAGGCAATACACCTGTAACCACCATCAATGGCACCTCTCATGCACTCATATCTAATGCATGCTGTCATTCTGATGGATTCAGATGTGCTCAAATGAGCTTATTAAAGTATCTAACCTCCTACAGTGTTTAGCTCTGCGGCACACCATCTGAGTATCTGATTGGCTATTGCTCACCAAGCAAATTTATCTTTGATTAGATAATTCATTCCCAGTTTCCAGAGAGGAACACAGCATGCTCTCTCCCTCTCTCTCCAGCGCTGACACACTTTGACAAGGCATGTATTTTTCTTTTTAAAGCGGCTTTGCTCCAATGATTAGAGCTGGAGCATTTTAATTAACTTCATCTCTTTATCTCTGTGGTAAAATTAACGTCTCTTGTTGCGTTTGCCATGCCATATGCCTACGTAAATTTACACCTGGCCCTGTTTGCCATGTCGTCTGATTACATTTGTGGCAGGGTGGGTGGATTCTTTCGCTCGCTCTCTCTCCTGACTTCTCCTTTCTGCTCACCCATGACCAATTCAAACTTTATTCAATTAATTGTTAAGTCTCTTTGTCTTGATCATTTATGATAAATAGAACCATGTTTTTGACCTCTTCTTGGCCTTGCTGATCAAAGGAAGTAAATGTTTTGAGGAAATAAGATTTATTTGGCCTGAAATGTGTTCCGTGTAATGAGAGATTTTGACATAATTTGAGGGATCAGACATGGATCATGAAAAAAAAAAAAGTGTTTGCAAATCCACATAGTTGCAGTCCCATGAGATCACCCATATGTCAGTTGTGCTTGGGTGTGTGTGGGCATTGATACCAACTCAATAAATCATCTGTGGTCACTAACGCAGCTGAGAGCTGTTGAATTTCTTCCTCTAGTTTTGACAAATGGCTCTCAGATTGCTGCGGGGGACAAACTGGCAGACAGTGTAAACTGTTTCCCTTTCCCCCATTCACTCTTTCCTTCTTTCTGGTTCCTGGTCATCAGCTCTGGGCTCCATTTTAGCTGGTAAATCACACAGCAACTACCATTCTCTCTCTCTCTCTCTCTCTCTCTTACTATCTATCTGTCTTGTTGCCAGAGATTTCAGAATAAAACAGTTCTGGGAACTATAAAATGCTGCTTAAAGTCCATGTGAATGGCTGTTTTGCAACGATTTTGCTTCTGTAATGTGACGTATTTCTGAGTGAAACAGGATATTCAACAAGAAAAAAACATGGAGGATGGAGTTTCATCCACCAGAAATTGATTGGATTGTGAAAAGTGAGTGTCCCATACCACTATGGAGTCAGACTGAATGGCAAAACAGTGCTTAAGGTATTGGATGACATTCAAATAGTCTAAAGAGTTAATGTGGCCTAAGTGACATCAGCAGAAAATGTTGTTTTTATTTTCTTTGTACCTGATAAAATGCAAATTATTATTCTTTAGCTTCGGTTAAACAAATTAATTGTACTTTGTTCGAACAGCAGGTACGCTAATTGTGTCTCTATTTGTTTCTCTGTTTTGCCACGGGATGTGACTATGATTTACACAAGCTTCAGTCTGGATCCAGAACACCTGAGAAGAGATGATGCTGACCCTCAGAGGACCTCTGATGCTAACCTTGAAACAACATAGAGAACTAACAAATATTGCTACAATTGTGATTCCATCATATAATAATTGCTATTAATAATGTTCATCATCTGGTTGACTAGGTCTTGTATTCATTTTCAAAAAAATTTCCTGTCATATGCACATAAACTGACATTCACCACTGATAAGCTTCTACTAAATATTGTAGAAACTAAATTTTCTGTAAAGTTGCTTTCCAGTGATTTGTATAATAAAAAGTGCTAAACAAATAAACTTGAATTGAATTAAATTTAGATTTAAAATAACATGTATCAATAAATAATTTTAATAAGACCAGAAACATGCCTTAAGAAAATTGATTTTGGGGGCTATCCGTTTACACTACTAGTTCATCCAAAATATATACTCACCCTGATGTTGTACTAAACCTGACTTCCTTTTTTTCTATTGAACACCAATAAATACATTCTAAAGAATATTTAAACTGTTTTAACAGTACAATGAAAGTCAGCGGGGCCCGAAACATCACTGGACCCAGTAGATTTTCATTGTATGGGTGAAAATGTTGAAACATGTTTTAAAAAGATACTGTATATTGTTTTGTCTTTGTGTTTTATAGTGATAAAGTTTTGAAACACACAAGATGAGAATTGTCTTTGTGTGTGTGTGTGTGTGTGTGTGTGTGTGTGTGTGTGTGTGTGTGTGTGTGTGTGTGTGTGTGTGTGTGTGTGTGTGTGTGTGTGAACTATGCCTTTAAATGTATCTCTAATCTACTCCATATGCAAATATAACACTTCTGTGATTACACTAATGTTGGGCAGTGAAATGCTATCTTGTCCCATATGGCAATTAATGTTTGAATTTCATAATTGCTCAATCCACAAATCTCATCCATGATTTCATGCTCATAAAATCCCAACAAATGCCATTTGGGAATAGTAATAGATTTCATTTGAGGTAGTTTGAATGATCATACAGCTATATAATCAGAAAAAAAGGATGTTGTTTAAATACCCACTCATACATACCCTACTACATGTTGATTAGTGCATCCACAGATGGACCTAAAGAACATTTCAGTTTAATTTAATCACTGTCTTCCTCTGCACAGTATCCAATCTGTATGAAACACAGTGGTTTGTATTTCTCTTGCAAAATGAAAAAAAAAAAACAAAAAAAAAACTTATATAGCAAAACTGTCAGGGTTCCCAAAGCAACAGGGAAAAATGCAATGACTCCCAGACTGGTCAGCCACTGTCCAATGACATAGAAACTAAGATTAAAGGTTAGTTTTCAGGTTTCATAATCAGTCATCCCTTGATCACAATCTATCATTTTGAACAGCTTTTGCTTCTTCTTCACTTGAATTTCACTTACCCATGCAAATCTTTTAAGTGTCTTATCTCCTTTGTAATCCCTGTATTTTTATGCTCACCAGCATCATGTCACACTTTAAACCTACTGATCGATGATGTATTGATCATGATGCTTTTTCTTCAAGATGTTGCTGAGTCGACAATGCTTCAATTCAAAAGCCTTATCTTTCCCCAGCAGCTTGTCAAATACAAGGGTCTTTATTTATTTATTTATTTATTTATTTATTTATTTATTTATTTATTTATTTATTTATAACCGAAAAAGGGTGAATTGGTGAACCTTTCTAAACACCATTACATTTGTCTATCATGCATTATATGGTGTAGTGGATATTTGTGCTAGATAAGGTCCTATTTTGAAATGAGCTGTTTCTATCTTCTTCAACATCTGTTGTCCAACAAGCATATTTGAGAACCGTCATGCTTCGGTAAAAGCAAAAGTAATTACTCATTTTTGCCATTTGACATCTTTTAAGTCCCTTTTTATTTAATCATAATGGCACATGCTGCTCTTTCTAAGAAGCTTTTCATGCAAACCTTTCTTTTCCGAAACTCCCTCGCTCTCGCATCTCAGTCCCTAACCATTTTGGAGGTTTTGTGTTTTTTTTTGAGAAATGGATGAGGCAGTAAATTACATCTAAGGAGATGACATATCCCCCTAATGTTCAGTTTTGGGGAAGGTTGGTATCTGCTGGATAATGGTGAAGAGACTAATTTTAATGTGCTCTTTCGATTTCATTTTCTTTTTTTCTTTTTTTTTTTTTCATTGCATTAATTTACTATTTCCCTCGTCCTTCTCTTGGCTTCTTCCTTTCTAACTCCACCAACAAATACTTGAAGCTCCAGATCGTCGCATCACAATCACACATCTCATTTTTGTAGGTTATATCCCTACTCTTTTTCTTCACCTGACCCATGCATCTGCCTCTGCCCATTCATCCGTTTCCACCATTTACTGTCAGGATTGCACCTCCTGCCCATCAGCGAGGTAAAATCACCTCCATCATGTCAAGAAGCTGATCCATGTACTCTCCGTAGTAGAGTAGAAGATGGACTGAGGAATGAGGACGAGATTGCCATAGATTTGAGATCCAAAGAGCTTTACTTCAATGTTTTAGCATTCTGATCCTTTCATTTAGATACACTGTATCAAGAAAAGAGGACAGGGAGTATCATTTGAGATTGAGGTGCCAGTGACGTTTCCTCCACTCTTTTAGAACTGTAACTGTGAAAACCCTGTTGTCATTGAAAAACGTCCTATTATGGTCGATGGCTGCAATTCATTCCCCCTCCCCACCCCGTGCTCTCTCAGCCCAAATCTGCTCGAAAATATCGTTTCATCTCTTTCAGCAGCATGTCAGTTCTCTCAACAACTGGGCAAAGTGGGAGGGAGGTGAAAAGATGGTGCTTGATTGAAAAAGAACATTAGAGAGAGAAGCAGCAAAAGACATTGTTGTCATTTCACTGGATTAGCCACACTGAGTTAACTCACTGCTGAACCAGAGTTCAGTCGAGCGTGTATTTTCCAATGTGGAAAATGAGAACTATCACCTATCTAAACCAAACATTTCATGAAAGATGTATACCTCTTTCATAAACATTTAATTTATTTATGTAAATGGAACTAATCAGAATTTAAAAATTGTCTTAACCTTTGTACTAGCTCTTCACTCTTTAAATTCTTTATGCCAGGCATTTTGGATAAAAAGTTCCTGCTAAATAAGGCGGTTAGACCCTTCCTCTAGAAGATAAATGTTGTATATTTTATTTATTCATATATACAGTTGATTTTGTATATTTAATATATAAGCACCTCACGTTACATGCAAGAGCAAATAAATAATTTTTGTGCACGATTTACAAATATGTTCCCTTGATGTACGAAATGCACACAATTACTATTTTGTTCCCTAAATTTGTTAATTTGTTACCTCGATTTGCTAAATTGTACACACAATTTAGCAAATCGAGGGAACAAATTAGTAAATCGTGAGCACAATTTATATATCAAGGGAACAAAATAGTAAATCTTGCACAGGATTTAGCCTACTGTTTTTTTTTTTTCCTGCATGCCATTTGCCGGGCTCCATAGTAGAGTGCATGTGATGTCACTGATGGCCGGAGTGACTGTGGTTCTGCCCACTGAGTGGCAAAAAAGACTGAATGGCAGCATAGATTTTTAGCATGAATGCTGCAACAGAGCACACAAAAATGCAATGCAAAGCAATTGACTGTACAAATAGAGGTATATTTTTACAAAAAAAAAAAAAAAAAAAAAAAACCCAGAGATAAGCAATTGGATCCCTGTAATTCACAAAAACAAATGGGCTCTGGCCAGCGAAACACGGATTTGCAGTTATCATTGTATATTAATATGTTGCATTTTGTAGTATAAGCATACCTTATATATTGTTGTATATATTTTAGTGACAACTCATCAATTAAATATTTACTATTTAATATTATGCGTAACTGGATGTTTTTAAATAAACTAAGTATTTGGATTGGATGATATGACAATATAAAACTGATATAAGTGATCACCTGGATATAATAGGAAATATACAGAACTTAAAAATATACAGAATTTAATAGGAAAAACCTATTTTGTATTTACATAATGCATTCACAGGCACATTTGCTTTATGTATTTCCCCCGGCATCGAAATCAGGCACATATAAATATCAGGAAACATGATTACTGGCTTCATATCAATATCCATGGACCACTGGAAAATTGTAAGGAATACAAAAATCAAGTAAGCAAAGAAAAATGTAAATAGCTGTTTTCTAAATGTTATTTATAATTATTAATGTTTAAAACTATAAACTAGTTGACAACTTTTTTTTTTCTGTATTCTTTGCTGAAAAAAGATCAAAAGTACAACATTTATTTGAAATAGGTATCTTGTGTAAGATTATAAATGGCTTTAATATCAAATTTCATCAAGTTAATGTGTCCTTAAAGAAAGCAATTATTAATTACTTAATAATTAATTCATTGACTCCAGACCAGACTGACTGAGAAAAATCAGGGATGTTTCAAGGAAAGTGAGTTGAGTATTTAGATTTTTTTTTTTTTTTTTTCTGAAGGCTGTATGCAGATTTGTTTGTATTTGTTACTGTATAATATAAAATATGGCTAGCATAAAACAATGTCAATAACTTCTATTTCTTAGAATTATGTATTTTTTTTTCCCTGATACATTTTTCCTGACCTCCTTGTGGACCCCAGGGAGTTTGAAAAACTCTGTGCTTAATGAATAAATCAATATGTAAAATATCCCTCATTAACTCTGATTTCAGAGAAATTTGAGGGAGCCTAAGGGTCAGCATTATGGAGAATAATCTACAGTTCTAACCCTTTCAGAGAAACGTCAGAGCCAGTCAGCCTGAGCCTAGCCATAAACTAGCTTTGCTTGTGTGTCAACACAAGTTACCATTTAGGTCCCTAAAAAGTAGGCACGGAGAAGAATGACAACAAAGAAAGAAGGATAAAAAAGCAACATAGATGGCAAATGAGATCTCCTTTATCCTCATGTGCTCCACTGAACTGTCTGTAACCTCACCTCCTTCCAGACGGGCAGCTAGAGATCATGAATCTTTAAAGTGTCTCACCACAGCAAAGGATAAACAAACATCAGCAATGAGAAGTCTGCCCCTGTCCGGTGTCTTTATGTATAAAATATACACTTTTATATAGCAGTCTGGGTCCTCTGATTGGCCAAGTAAAGTTCTAAAAGTATTTTCTTTGAATTTAGAATATAAACATACTATTCAGAGTACTTTAAATACAAATATACTGTATATTTGTTTATATGTAAAGTATATAAAAAAACGCAGATATATTTTACAGATTGTACTTTAATAATTTATGTTTGCATTGACACAACAATATTAAAATAGAAAATTATACTTAATTTACTGTAAATTACACTTAGTTTACTGTAACACTGTCACACTGTGTTGCTTTCTTTACCTAAAAATCAACTGACTATGTTGGTGTTGACTGAATATTTTAAATAAATATGTATAGCTAAATATATTAAACATTATAAAATACTTAAAATACATTAAAATAAAAAATAGAAAAGCTGAGAATCAGAAGAAAAAAAAAATCATCTTGACATACCATCTCACCACTGCCCATTATCCACAATGCTCTGCAGACCTGAAAAACAAATATTTCCAACCAAAACAATTCTAATAATCCCAATACTCTAAGCCCAGACATGAATTCTTGAACTCTAACCACAGAGACAATCATTTGGAAAACATTGTGTTTGACAAGCACAACTTCTGTCTTTAAAGGTGCTGTGGAACTTTTGTAAAAAAATATTTTTTACATATTTATTAACACTAGCACTACCAGAATTCTATAACTACTAGAACTGCCAATAGCGGTCATTTTGACTGTACATACCAGACAGCAGTGAATGTCATTTTTGTCATGTTATATTTACTTCAAAGCTTCTATGGTCATGTTTTATGAAAAATGTGGGGTAATTTAAGCATACATAATATAATATGTTCGTGATATTATTGTGTAAGAGCTACTAGACCTCCCACAAAAGTGCATGCCGCAATTTGCTTTCCGCAATTTGCATCAGGCAAGCTGGAGATCAAAGTTTTTCACCGCAGTTAAAATGTTGTTTTTGAAAGTCAAAATGTCAACAAATATAAAATGAAGCAGAATATTTTGTTAGATAAAAACATATTGTGAATTTTGGAAATGATTACATCTGTCTTTATTCAATACATTTTGACTTTTGGAATTTACAATGCTTTAGCATTATCGGAAATGTTTGGACCACACGAATCGGAAACAATTTTATGCAGCCTCTAATGAAATCTAGAATGAATAAATAGTTATGTTATATTAGGACAGATAATAAACTCTGAATCACTCTCAGAATCAGTGTCAGACGAACTGTCAAGAGACCAAAAGACATCGCTCTCTGCTCCTCCATCAGACTCTGCATCATCAATGTTCTCAAGCAAGGATAAAACCTCAGTGACAGTCATTTTCTTTCTTGTTGCCATTTTGACGGTAAAGCTAAGTTTTAGCTTAGCAAAAGCATACAAAACATCCAGAGAAAGGTTGCTAGGCAACAGCTACGCACATCTTTAATGGCGGGAAAAAGTGCTGAGGAGATACAACGCCTGTAATATGTGCGGTCAAATTGACCGCTATGGCCATTCAAGGTAGAAATACTCAGAACTCTTTTGTGTTTTGTAATTTTAATAAAATAACAATGTTAAAATAAAATTTACATTAATTTAAGAAAAGTCATGGAACTTTAGTTATATGGATTTTATTTCAACAAAGTTATTACATTGCAAATCTTTAAAACGGTCAAAATGACTGCCTTGGTAGTTCTAGTGTTAAACCTGTCATTATGTCCTGACAGTAGAATATGAGACCGATAATCTGTGAAAAAATCAAGCTCCTCTGGCTCCTCCCAGTGGTCCTATTGCCATTTGCAGAAAGTCATGCGCTCCCGCTAAAAAACAACCAATCAGAGCTGTGCTCCGTAACTTTGTTTGTGTTCAAAATGTAGAAAAATGTATATCATAAACGAGTACACCATGAATCCATTTTCCAAACCGTGTTTTTGGCTTGTCCTGAATCACTAGGGTGCACCTATAATAAGTGTTTATATTCGGACTATTTTAGATTGCTTCTGGGATACCGCGGCAGAGTAACCCAGTACCTTTGTGATTCTTCATAGACATAAACAGAGAGAAGTAGCTCCGGCTACAGTGTTCTTCCGCAAGACGCAAGCAGTTCTGTTTATTAACCGCTAGAGCGTCGAAAGTTCCCTACCGCAGCTTTAAATCCTTCCTCATTCTTCAACATACCTTAATAAAGATTGGCCCCATTTCTTGCCCTTTCCATAATAAATAAAAGGAGGTCAGAGTCACCACTTCCCCTTGGAAGCACAGTATAAGGTTCTATCAGAATTCCAAGTAGTTTTGAGACCCTGAGCTTCAAAATGTTTGCATTCATTTCGACTGTGTAGATAGAACCTTTTTGCTTTTTTTTTTTTTTTTTTTTTGAAAATTCCCAAAATGTACACAACATTAAAAAAAAATCTATCACATATTATAAATAAGTTGTCACAGAATAAGAATATGTGAATATAACTAAATTTTGACAAAAATGTCAAATAGAACCTCATAATTCCAAGGGGACGACTGACTGCTTGTTAGAGAGATAGCAGGGTTATGAGACCATTATAAACATGCTGAGGTTGGTAAACTCAAGGTGCTATAGACTATTTGTGTCTTGGGGGGAATAAATCACTTAGAGGTTAGGGACATAAACCAGACCAGCAGAATTGCTGAGTCCAAAACCTTCTGGAAACATCATCAAGTGGAGAGACTTCCATGGTTTTCTTTAGCTCACTCAGTATATCCTTAGCTGGTGTCAGGGTTTAATGCTGGCTACTGTGGCAGTCATAGCTATACTGGCCTTTTTGCACATTAATGTGTATGACACAAGCTTTGGACAGTTATGACATAAGTAGCATTTGATGAGTTTAATATGCTCAAGCACAATATGCAACAAATATATAAACTCTATAGTAGTCCCCTACATGCCTGGTGTGTGTGTGTGTGTGTGTGTGTGTGTGGTGTGTGTGTGTGTGGTGTGTGTGTGTGTGTGTGTGTGTGAGTCAAATGCAGAGGACGAATTGCCTGCCCCCATTTCCTCTCTTGTCTAAACAACAGCAACACCATTTCTCCACTCTCAAAGATATGATAAAAATAACTAAATGTAAAAGTAATGCCAAAAATAAAAAGTAAAAATCCTCAAGGTCAAAAAAAAAAAAAAAATCTAACCACAGATGTGTAGCCGTCCACTTCACAACAGTAAAAGCTAACTTCAAGCTTATTTTCAAAGAGAATATATATATATATATATATATATATATATATATATATATATATATATATATATATATATATATATATATATATATATATATATATATATATATATATATTTATTTATTTTATTTTTTTTATACACCAGTACTTATTAAATGCAATTTATTTATTCTTTAATACCAAGAGCTCAAGAATGATCTGAAAATTAAATCTTAGCTCATGAATATTAATTAAGTGACAATGTTCAGCCATTTGTCCTTGCCGAAAGGCAGGTCAATAGCCATATCAAATTGCTTCACATTCATTCAGCCTGAAGCAGAATCTACAAATTATTATTATATATTTTTTTCTTTACTTTGGCTAAAACTCTTTTAATATAATTTCCCAGAACATGGGGGGATGGTCTTGGTTATTTGTAAAAGTGGGCGGGATATTTATAATGGCTGTAACCTCTCTGGCTCACATAGTAATTTATAATCAGTTTGTCAGATGTCTCCTAGTTCTACAAAAAAATGGCCCAAGGAAAGGTCGTGAATAAATTTCTGTTTCTTGTTTTGCTGCTGTGCTTGTAATTCTTTGCCTAAATGAGCTCAGAAATGGTGACCTGAAGAGCACAATCAATTATGAGTCGATTTTAAACACAGGATTGCAGCACTCCTTACTAATTAGATTTCAGAGCACTATCTGTGTTTAGTCACATTAGTTAATTGGATAGCAAGCTATTTTTATTTTTAAAAGGTTCATATTGAACTTGTTTCTTAAGTTCTATGAGTGTGTCTGGGGGTACAAGGCAATATATATATATATATATATTTTTTTTTTGCATATAATTAATATATTTCTAAACTTTATGTATGTCTTATATCACACATTAATTGATTGTCTTTTGATCATGATCAGTCTTTGTGACAACAATTTAGCAGTTAAATAGATTCTTTAGAACACAAAGTATTGCAAGACATAAACTCACAATTATCCTTTGGTGGTATTCCATATCTATATACTATAGATACAATTTTTTGGTAACCACTACACTATAAATGCCAACTTCACACCAACCAACATGAAAATATGATTAATAATCTCTGAAATGTGTATGTAAATTAAATAGGCAAAATAAAATGCAACAAATTCCCAGTTTTCAGTTTCACAAAGTATTTTTTTTTTTTTTTGCTCTTTTCCTCATTTACCACAGTCAATTAATTTAGAGTTTGTTCATTCAGAATAATCAGAGTTTTCTGTATTATTGACGTCATCACTAAATGAAAAGACTTCGTTGTGACATAGATCAAGGGTTCAATTTAACGGATCGATAGTGTGACTGTTAGACAAAGTTATTAGGATAAAACAATTAACTGTCTGCCAACGACTCCTAATCAATATAGCTACTATAAAAAATTAAGATTTTATGATGTGGATATTGTTCTCTGTTGAAGCTGATGTTGTTTAGAGGAGACTCTATATTAATTAAACTGGCTTTTATTGATGAATTACTCTCCGATCATCATCAGCCCAGCCGAGAAGGGTCTGGCTGCAGACTTGCACTTGCACTCTCAGACTTGCATTCTCAGACTTGCACTCTCAGTCACTTGTGCTTCCGCTAGCGACGTCACTTGCAGTCTTTTTTAATTTATATATATATATATTTTTTTATTGATAACTTTTTGTTTGAATCTTTAAAAATTTTACAACAGTAGCCAGGTGGTGAAGACAAGAAAAAAAGAAACTAAATTACAATGTCACTTGCATTCCCAGACTTGCACTCTCAGACACTTGTGCTTCCACTAGCGACGTCACTTGCAGTCTTTATTTTATTTAATTTTTTTGTTCTATTTATTTATAACTTTTTGTTTGAATCTCTAAACATTTTACAACAGTAGCCAGGTGGTGAAGACAAGAAAAAAAGAAACTAAATTACAATGTCACTTGCAATCGCTACTTGCACTCTCCGCTACCTGTGACATCACTTGCAACCAACACAAATCGTGCATGTTGCCAATGGAGACAAGACACTGTGGCGGTGATTAAAAAATTAGTAGGCCTACTACTATAATGTAAAGGGTCCTGCAAGAAAAAGACAAGATCGACGGCAAATCCGTGGCCACAGAACAGCAGAATATGAACGCAATGCGCAAAGTCTTTCGTTAAGCATTTTCCTCCTGTAGAAAAAACAATCACTTAATATGGCATAATGTATTAGCATACGTTAAGTTCAATTAAAAGACAAAATTCGATATATAGTTATTATTTAATGTACTACATGGCAAGCAGATAGCTATGAACACAATGCGAATGTTTAATGTGGCCTAATAATAGACTAAGATGATAAAGACAATTCATTGGGCATAACCTATATGTCTTGTTGTTGACTCAACGTATATACAGACCAGCAAATATGAACGTGCATTATGAAATGCATTTAGTGATTTTAAAAGGATCAGCTCCGTGCAGGCAAGCAGACGAGTACAGAACGCAGTGCGTTAAATTGTACATAACGTTTTCCTCCTATAGAAAATCATTATAAATAAAACACATAATGTGGCTTAGTGGACAAAGACAGTGATATAAACGAGTTGTAGACAGTTTATTCTATATGGAAAAATGCTTAACGCGAAACTTTGCGCGTTGCGTTTAATCTTGTCTCTATTGGCAACACGCACGATTTGTGTTGATTGCAAGTGCCACAGGTACCAGAGAGTGCAAGGAGCGATTGCAAGTGACATTGTAATTTAGTTTATTTTTTTCTTGTCTTCGCCACCTGGCTACTGTTATAAAATGTTGGGAAATTCACACAAAAAGGTAAAAAATGATGTCAATGTCACTGAACATTACTATAAAAGTGCACTTCATCCTGGTACCTCAGTTTTCTCAATGTTATTGCCACTAATTTAGAAAATCAAATAAAATGTTATTATGATTATGATTATGAATATTATGCAAGCTGCCAAAGATACATGTGAGATAAATGTCTTTTAAATGAATAATTGTCAGCTGATTAGTAGGCTATGTTTGGACATGTTTGGCTATGTTTACTCATCAGTGACTAGCCTTGGTCCAGTATCATTACTTTTTTATATGTAGGAAAAATAAGAATACATTTATTTTAGTGTGGATGCATCTGTCATATTCAAGCACTTCTTTCTAAAACCATGGTTATTCTGTGGAAGTCTCTTCTCTGTAAACACTTTATGAAGAGAAGGTCAGAGATGTTCTTCTGTATTTCTGGAAACACTCAACTGAAACATTTTGCCATTCATTTCAAATGTTAGTGAACTCCAGAATGCCCTTATACGCTTTCTTTACATGCCTGAAATAGCCCAGAAATATGCAATTTCTCTGCCCTCATCCTTCTCACCACATGAGTGCAAGGGGATATTGCACATGTATGTGCATGGCTATATGGTCCAATAAGATGAATAAATTAAATATTAATATGGTACAAATGGACATTGAAATCCCTCCCAGAAGCACACATACAATGTATTTCTGCAGTCACATGCTGTGATGTCTTTTCCAAAGGCCAAATACAGGCTCCAGTGTGAATGCGATGTCACTTTAAAAAAATATGACTAGTTATTTTGTGTATTTTTTTCTCCACCAACAGAAGTCAAAAGAAAAAGGTGTCTCGATCAACACACAGTAGTGGTCATTTATTCCCGACTAAATCAGAGTCTTTGAATGGATAGCTTGAGTGAAGTACTAATAAAGATGGTAGCTTGTTTAGCTTGTGAATGAATCAGTGTTTTAAATTATTCACTTGAGTGGATACTTACAGTAAATGTCTCTAATTACAGGTGTTACAATATAACATACAGAACAAGTCATTGGAAATCAACTGGCTTTTTCAAGAAAGGGAACTAAAATACAATAAATACAAAACACAGATGTCTATATTGAGATACAAAGGTTTACATGTGTCTGCAACAGACAACAACACTCCCTGCAAAAAATAAATAAAAAATTGACAGTTCTGAGGTGAGGTGGAAGGTGTGGAGGAATAAACTATGATTTTAAAGCAGCAAGTTTAATCTCCTGTGTCCCACCTGCTTCGGAAAACTCTTTTACTGAGCCTCCCTCGCGGAGACAAATGAACCGACAGAAAGCCTTCCTGTATGTTATCAGTTTCATTATTTTGGAAGGTGACGTGTCTGAGTTATGCAAAAATATGCAAAGGAGAGGTGTGTCTGTCCCTGTCAGGGGTTTTACTGTGATTTCTATCAGAGCAAACCCTACGCCAGAGGAAAATATGTTCAAGAAGCAAATTTGGTCTTCAAGCCAGTGAATTTCTTTCTCTCTTCTAAGATCTTTATTTCTTTCTTTTCCCATCCATTCATACGTAATAAATTGTCACATGACATTTTTTATTTTATTTTATTATTACCTAAAACCTCTTCATGAAGTTATAAAATCTGACTTTTTTTTCAATTGTATATTTAACTAATTCAGTTAATAATAAATTAAGCTTTCTTTTCATACAAGACTTTTACTCCTCTGTATGTGAAATATTCAGATCACACACACATTAGCTCATTGCGCAAAAGTCTATATGCTGACTGCTAGTGTTCACTCTGGAGAGCTCAGTTTCGCAGCTCTACATGGCAGTTCATTTCAACAGATGTCAGTCATTTCTTTTTTTGTCATGTCATTCTTTACTCTCAGGGAGTTAATCTAGCCCCTAGCACAGTTAGCATGCTAACTCTCAAAGGCTGAATGAGGGTGTGTTTAGAAACCCCAAAAACAAAGAAGCCGGAGCTCCTTGAAGAATAGCTAGATGAAAAGCTGACATGGAAGAGTGAAAAAAGAAGACAAGGCAGTCGAGAGATGTGAGAGAAACAGAAGGGTGAGAAATTGATGAGAGGGTGACGAGAGATGCCAAGTGGGAGACACGGAGGAGCAATTTCAGAAAAGTTCAGCTTGTTTTGTTCTTTCTCAAAGAATTTATTTTTTTTCTCTCTCTTTTCTCGATGAGATTTGGCAGTGTATGCGCCTGTTTGTCTGCTCGGCGGGACATCAAAGGTAGTTGCAGTGTCACTCTGTTGCTAAGGCACCCTGGTTAGATATCACTTTTCCCAACGATGCCTGTCAGCACATTGGCCTTTAAAGTCATATTTTGTTTTGAGCAGGAGGAAGGCAACTGAAAATTGAGAGATATAGAGAATTGTAAAGGAATCGTTGGCATTTGGATTGAACTGGGAGATGAAGCTCAGCGTAAAATTGCAGTCAAGATATGGCAGACATTTCAGTTCCTGTCAGCACAGTGGCAGTACGTGTCAATCATTTCAAAGTACCAAAAGAGAAACTGGAATGAGCTTATGGATTGTCAGTCTGATGTGTGGCAGAATGACCTGTCCAAAATTAAACTCAACTTCCAGTTTTTTTTTTTTTTTTTTTTGGTTTTTTTTTATGACACAGCAATATCAAAATTGTGTTTACATTAACATGCTGCAATGGGGAGTGAAAGGATTACCCCTCCACTTCCAAGAAAAAAAAGCAGAAAATGCTGCCACATCACTTTTCTAAACATCTGTTTTATCTTGATGAAGAAGAAAAAATATAAAATATAAATATATTTTAATCATTTTAAAACTAAAAAAATATATACTTATGTTTAATATAGCTCATCATTGTTTCCAGTAAAATAAATAAATAAATAAATGATAATCTAATTTTAACTGCTTCAATTTTTTTTCAAATATCTTAACGTAAATATTTGAACAAAAATAAAAAGATTAAACAGCTAATACATAAAACTGAACAAGATTCACAGACATTTGACAAACAGCAATGGAAACAGTGCATCATGGTTTCCACAAAAATATTAAGCAGCACAACTGTTTGCAATATTTATAATAATAAATGTTTTCAAGCACTAAATCATCACATTAGAATGATTTCTAAAGGACCATGTGACACTGAAGACTGGAGTAATGGCTGCTGAAAATTCAACTGTGCAATCCCAAGAATAAATTGCATTTTATAAATATATTAAAATAGTTATGACATGACTAAACTATAAGTGAATAAAAAAAATAAAAAAAATAAATGCCATATCTGTTTCTGTGTAAACTCTTTACAAAATAAATATATTTTTTTCAGCTGTTAAACTTAAACAAGTAAAAAAAATATTAGATTTTCTTCCATTTATTTTTACCTTATCATATAAATGAAGTACATGTGACTGATTTGCTGTCTTTAAAACTTTTGTTGATCCTTTCCAGAATCTGTGTTAAGGTTTGGAACGCTTGACACAGAAACACATCTTACATTTACTGAGCATTAAATTGATTCAGTTCATGAAGAGTGTTTGCCTCACTTGGTTAATTGCTTCTGACAAAGAAGGAAAACAGAGTAGCGACATCTGAATATTAGGTACACTAGTAGCAAATATCCATTTTGACAGTTTGAAAGCGTGCAGATTCTGTCCTCACTTAAAAAAAAAAAAAAAAAAAAAAAAAATTGTTTTACTTATAAAAGAAAGTGCTCAGAATAGTCTGAGCTTTTAGAGGTTCAAGCATCAGAGTTTTAGAATAATTGCCCCCATGCTGAGAGCAAATGCATGTACACACACTCCACACAGAAAGGAACATAAAGTACTTTGTTCCTTCATGTCCTCTAAAGGGGAAGGTAATTGCATGTAATTGTAGTTTCTAATGATGGGCTTGTTTTCTGTAGAAACGAAGCAGCCGATGCCAGCTGTTATGGCCAAACTCAAGATAAAATAAAATCATTAAGCTATTTCATCAAGGTGTATTGCTAGATGCAGGAATTCACTTACGTGCACACAAACACACTCACCTAAAGCACATAATAGATTCTTAATAAAAAAATTCCATACCAAAAACCTGCAGTGCTGGAGGAGCTAATTAATATTGAGCTAAATGGTAGACTATGAATTCATTAACTTTTACTTGTTCTCATATCACTCACATGAATACAAATGTCAAGTGATACAAATACAAATAAGAACTCTAAAGGTGACATATCTTGAAAATCTGACTTTTTTCCAGGTTTTAAGTGCTATAATCAGATTTTCAGTGCATCTACCAACCAAGGAAACGTGAAAAAGATTAACCCAGTAACTTTGTTTTGTTAAGCCTTTTTCTGCAACCATTAAAAAAAAAAAAAAAAAAAAAAAAAAAAAAAGTGCATCTGATTTCACTCCCCTAGTGAGTTGCAAAGGGATCTCATTAAAATATTACCACCCCTTAATTTGTAAGTTTCCACCCATGGCGCCATCATCGGATTTCGCAAGAGACAACGTTGTACCAGTTCTAATGCCATGGCGAAAGTTTGAGCAAAACATGATAAACGTTCTGCCTCTGACTGCATGGATGAGCACAGAACAATATATGAGTCCCAGCCTCAGAGGAGACAAGATATCAGCGGATTTATTGATTTATTTACTGTATTTTGCTGCTGCCACACATATCTAATATACACATGCAATTTATTTCCCAGCTGTCTACCTTCACAGACATAACTGACTATCTGTGTTATTAACATAAACTTGTGTGTGAATTAGAACTTAGTTTAGTGCTTTCTGTCCATGTGCTTCAGATGTGTGCACTCAGAAAACCGCATATCAGAAGTTTAAACTAATATGGTTTAAAACCCATGATTTCAGAGCGATAAACATGATCATCAGGACCAAAACAGATATTCTTTTTAGCAGGTATGAGTTGTAATGGTGCAGCTATATTCTGGAAAAGGTGGGCGGGGAACAGCAGCACATTTGTGTTTAAAGTCATGTCTGTAGAGGGTTGGCAGCAACACTTCCAGCATCATCACACTGAACACTGGGGTCCCTCAAGGATGTGTGCTGAGCCCCCTCCTTTTCACTCAACTGACCCACGACTGCACACCGTCACACAACTTCAACCTCTTTATTAAGTTTGCAGATGACTCATTTGCAGTTGAGGTCTCATTAGCAACAGATATGAGACAAACGGCAGGAGCGAGGTGAGCCACCTGGTCGGCTGGTGCAGTGACAACAATCTTTCTCTGAATGTTGAGAGGATGAAAGAGATTGTTGTTGACTTCAGGAGAGTGCACACTCAACATGTTCCTCTGACCATCAATGGTGTGACTGGAGAGATTGAGCACACCAAGTTCCTGGGTGTGCACATCACAGAGGACCTCTTCTGGACTGACAACACAGCAGCGTCTCTACTTCCTCTGCAAACTGAGAAGAGCAAGAGCCCCGGCCCCATCATGTGCACCTTCGACCAAGGCACCATCGAGAACTTCCTAATTTGCTGCATCACTTTGTGTTATGGCGCCTGTAATGCGTCCTGCCACAAGTCACTTCAACGCATAGTGAGAGCAGCTGAGAAGATCATTGGTGTCTCTCTCCTCTCCCTCCAGGACATTTATGGAGCCCGTCTCACCCGCAAAGCCCTCTGCATCGCAAGTGATCCCACCCACCCATCACACAGCTTCTTGAAGGACAGTTTCATTTGTCAGGCTGTCAGGAAGCTGAACTCACTCCTGACCTTGCCCCCCGCCCCTTTTCCCGATGCACTTCTGAACTCTGAACTTCAGGGTGTCCCTTGCTGCTTATTTATAGTTAGTAAGGTAGTTGTTAGGTTTAGGTATTGGGTAATATTATGAATGTAGAATAAGGTAATATATTGAGGAATTAATATGTGCTTAATTAGTACTAATAAATAGCCACTATTCTAGTAATATGCATGCTAATAAGCAAATAGTTAAGAGAATTTAGAATAAAGTGTTACGGAAATTACTTGACATCAGAAACTCCAATCTCAATGTGTTATTAAGAATGTGAGTACTAATGATATTTGATTAAATCTTTAGTATGCTCTCCATTTACATTAATATTATAATTAAGTGACCTTTCACACCACATATGCTTTCACATCGCTCTGTTCTTTAATAACAGTGTCACTGTTTTCAATAGCTAAGTCATTTTGAGAGAACTTTTAGGAGACCAAATTATTATGATGAATTAATGCTGTAAACCTGAACAACAGTGAAGGATTTCTAACATAATGTTTTGTGTCGAGTCTTTGCTCTGAGAGAGCAATAACCTTATTTCTATAATGTCTCGTGGTACGTTGACCTTATACATTCTACAGATGTCTACAAAGGAAGCTTTAGTAGCTAAATGGGTTGACCTCTAAAATAACCTCTCCTCATTCCCCTCTAGTTATTTGTAAATGAGTTATGTTGCTGTTTATATTACAAAATGTAGAATGCTGTAAAGTAGCCAATATAATCAAACAAATTAAATTTCATAAAAAAAAAAAAAAAAAACACTTATTGTAGAATGCAGTTAAACACACCTATAAACAAATATGGTTGCTTCACAGCCATTAACAGCCTAATTGACTGTTTTAATTTATATAAGGATTGTTTTAATTTCAATTACTAATATAAGTCAATTGAACTGCTTATAGAACATTTGTGTTTTTCATCACATATAATTTCATTTACCATTTATTAAAGCAATGGGCAACAATGTTTCATCTTTATTTTTTCATTTGAATTGTTGACACCTGTGCTGTCACACATATATAAATACACAAATATGCGAGTGGAAAACAAACCCTATCTGGTAAATTCTTTGTTAGATGTTTAAAGACAAGAAAGAACTGTATGAAAATCGATTTTGATACAAGACATCCTGTATCGACTATAACAAAGTATTGATGTTCTGAAATAGTCAGTTAAGAGAATCAACACACGTGTAAAGACATGGAAAACAGTGTAGGCGTGTGATGTTTAAAGGGCCACACATAGTCCTTACCACTTGGTATTAAAATTAATAATAATCAACTCCCATTGAGCATTGAAATTATTATTTAATGCAAAATATTTATTTAATCAGAAATAATTCACTTCTGTGTCTAAAAAAAAAAAATGCAGTCTCATTTGCCCTTTGCTGTTAAGGGTTAGAATAACAAACCACAATTTTGTAAGTTTCAAAGAAATTACTGTTGTATTATCTTTTTTCTCTAAAGGAATCAAAATAACACAGAAATACAAAGGAGAAGCTGCTTTCATAGATCCTATTTTATGAATAAATTACTTTGCTGAGCTGGAAAATAACAAGTATACTCAGCAGTAAGCCCAAATTGTTCTTTTTCTAAAGAAAAAAAATATAAAGTAATGCCTGCTTCAGCCAATTCTGTAATAATGTTTCAATCATTTCCATAATAATTAAATCCAAAATATTTGAATGTCTAGACAAATATACTCTCAGTAAACAACAGCTGGTTCATTATGATTAAGAACTAGAGTTTGACTATTTGCATGATTTATACCATTAAATGTTTTAAAGTTATTCAATAATTACATAAACCAGATGTTTACGAAAGCTACAATGCTATATTTGGCGGTTTGACATGAAAAAACATGTCTTTTTTAGCATGCATCACTCCTGAATGTGCATTGTTATAGCATTGCTATAAAAATCTTTAAAAATAAATTCCAGCATAGTTTACTTATTACCTAGGAAGAACATTTTATATTTTCTGTCTGATCTGAGACTGGACAAGGGTACTGTATCGTATTTCCTTTTTTATTCTCATTTTCTTTTCGTTTTGAAGGCTATAGGAGGAAGGAAGTGACCTTGTCAACAGGAGTGTCCCTCTAAAATGGACGGAGAAGTGGGGTCTCTCCAAACTAATCTTGTGGTTGTGAAGTGTGTGCACAAGGGAGAGAGAAATGTCATTACTTCTGACTGATGTAACTCCGTTGACACCTCACTGAATGACCTGAGGTGAACAAGTGTGTTCGTGTGAATGTGACCTTGAATGAATCTTTGTGCAGCGGCTATCCTCAGGCTGTTATGTGTTTGTGGTTTACTCATCTTTTCAAGCAGGCTTGGCGGTCTTTTAATCTTGTGCCTTACACATCTGTCGAGTTAGCCTCTGATGTTGAGGGTGTGTATGTGTGCATGGTGTTCTGTGCTAGCATTAGAGCACCAGTGAAATTGTTGCCAAGAATTAATTGATTCTTGTCATGTTTCATATCTTGCTTTCCTCTCTGTGTATACTTGTATAACGTGGACCACACGCCACAACAATGAACCATCGATAACTACAGCAAACACCACTGGAGTGGAAAGACAGATAGTGAAACATACACACTGGATAGGAGTATGTTTGGAATGAAATACCTTCAACAATTTTAACGTGAAGTATATTTAACATGCTTGACATTTGTGATAAGTGAACAGGATACAAATGAGATGCTGCCAGCCATGCAGTTTCAGCTATTTATAGGTTTTATAGGTATATATAGGTTTTGTATTATTTTATCAAACTGCCAAACATTTTCACATTAAACAAAAACACAATTTTTTTAATCACAAATGGAAAATAACATATTTATTTCCGCAAAATAGCCTATTTATTTCTGAATTCTCAAGATGCAAACATGTTCTCTTTCTGTGGGTTAGTTAATCATTTAATTTTAAGTCATTGAATCATTCACTCAACACATTTGTTTAAAAACACTGTTACTATGTGCTGCTTTGAACAGCTCTGGTGTGCAATTATCTGAACGATATTTTCATCGGTGCAAAAAACAAAAATAAAATAAAAAAAAATAGGATTATTGTGTCTAAATTGTAGCTACACAATACACGTTTTGTTGATTCATTACTTTTTATTAAATAAAATCAGTATATAATCCTCAAACTCCTTGTTACGCTGATAACTTCTCAGAAACTGCATAGGTTGTTGCTAAAATTCTGTAGTTCTCACAAATTAGTAAACACATAATTTATGACATCAAATGCAATTACACAGTAATAGAATTGATCTCACACAGAGGCTCATATGATACATATGAACTCAGACACAGGCAATATTTACAGGTTAATGATTATTCAACAACTAACAAATGTTACAAGTCAGTCAAGCAAAATAATCCTTGCAGACAGAACACCGTTCTAATCGGTGGAAAATAGACTTAATCCACACTTGATATATCCTACTTGACTTGATTAATCCATGTTAATCCATACTTGATATAAAAGGGCGCTAGTAACTGTATGTGTGAGAGAAATGAAGGAGTGAGAGAGGTGACATGAAACAGCAGTCTAAAAATTGTGTTGGTGCTATGGCAACATGAGATCAGCTTTAGTGCCCAGGTAATGGTATGATATTCTTACGTTTCCTCAGGGCAAGTTAGAAATAAGTCTGCAATGTCCACCCAGTACCATATATGCCATATTTACATTTATTTTTAACCCAAATCAATTAGTTTATTCTCAAGTGACAATAAAATAAATAAATAGTATTATAAATATAGTTTACTTACAATATATACTATTTTTATATGCCTTATTTTTCCCATCAAAGAATGCCTTCTGGCTGTTTTCGAGTTCCATATCACTTCAGAAACCCAGCATTACAGTTTCCAACCCATCACTTAGCAGTAGATTTGCATGGCGGTATTTATTCTCTGACTACATCCCTCTTAATTGCAGTCAAAATGGAGTCAGATTTCCGAGTGCTCTCTGGCCTGCAACATCCCTCCACCTCCTCTCAGCAGTTGCCTGTGTCAGTGTGCAACGGGCCCAAGTTAGTGTGGTGATTCAGCTTTTTTAATGTAGCCTTACTGCTATTTCCACCCCATTATAAAGCTCTCAGAGGGCTGTAGTCCACCTGTAGTCATTGTAGAGGGTCATTACAGATCCTCTGAAAGCCAGAGCAGCTTCATTGTTTGAAAGCAGCTGCACACAGCAAAAGGGCCACTTCACCCCTCTAGTCATCCAGACCAACATTAATGGCCACCATGCCCTCTATTGAACCATCTCTCTTGGAGATGAACATATACTCTCTTTTCCTCTCTCTGTGTTGCTCATCCATCTGTTGCCATCTGTTCCTAATTTGTGCTGAGTATTGTTCTTCTAACAGGGCTGTAAACATTGTTTCATTTATAAACACTGATACTTGCATATTATGTCAGAGAGACAATCTGTCATGTACTTTCTTATATGCCTGTACATATTTTTAAGTGAGTTATTTACTGTTATGCCACACATATTGTTTAAAAGAGATTAAGTTACCCAATTGTAATACACACAATATGAAATGAAGCTTTAAGTTTTTGATAGATAGATAGATAGATAGATAGATAGATAGATAGATAGATAGATAGATAGATAGATAGATAGATAGATAGATAGATAGATAGATAGATAGATAGATAGATAGATATTTTAGGCTAAAATCAATTTTATTAAATATTATCCTGTTTTAAAGTTTAAATAGTTATATATATATATATATATATATATATATATATATATATATATATATATATATATATATATATATATATATATATATATATATATATATTATCCCTCATATATTAAATCTATAAACTCTTAACTTTTTGTGGCAACTTTTTTGTGGCAACTCTGTTTTACCAAGTTTAAAATTTGAATACCTTGTGAAATTTTGACCCAATTCAATGAACAATATCCCATTAATTATTTCACTGGACTTTGTTTGAAATCTCTTGTTTGTCTTCCCAAAGCCTCACTTTTGTTTCTCTCTTGGTTTGCTTTCACAGGGGGGGGGCGGGCTTTAAAACTTTATTGTCTTATCTTTTCTTCACTTCTTATCCATATTTTTATCCTACACCGTGGGAATTTTCACAGCTGTTAATGCAGTCCAGCTAAAGAATATGCAAAGATTCATGTTAATATTAGGTGCCAGTCACTACAGTATCTACACACAGTTACATCTGTACACATTTAACACTCCTCTTCTGTGATTTTGATTTATTTTTAATTTTTTAATATTTTGCCTTTGACTTTACACTATGAAAATACTAACATCCTCTCTCTCTTTCCCCATCTTTCGTTTGGAAATTTCAGCACTGCATCTGTTTCCTCTACTCTCTCATCGAATCCTCATGGTAATTGAGTTTGCTTGTTAACACATCTTCATGGAATGCCTCATTAAAATGCCATAGCCCCATGATTAAGTATGCGTGTGACTAGAGGGGCATAAGGAACTTGATTGAAAGTAAAAATGAAAAGCATCGAGAGTATGTTAAGGCCCGTTGAGTACGCTACAAAAATACCCATAATAACTCTGACAACCAAGTTGCTAAGCTTCTAAAACAGGTTACAGTCAGACGTTCATGGTTTTCCTTGATATTTGACATTGACAACTTGATACTGACAACATATAACTTATTTTAAAAAGTACTAAGCTGTAACGTACAAGGGAAGAAAACCACATCTTTTCCAAACTAACATTAGCATTAGCATGCCAGTCACCCCCGGCAGCATCTGTCTGGATCGCCTGAGTGCCTCTCATTGTCTCATTTGATTTCACAAAAACAGAGAAATTAGAAAAACGAGAGAGAGAGAATGCAAAAACAGATTCTGACAAACCAGCCCAATCCACAAAGGCTGTCGAATTAATTAACACACACTTGTATCCGTTAGTTACGACTCAATGGCCGTGATTCTGGCTTCGTCTCAGAGGCCGAGGGACCAGCTGCATATGGGATGCGTGCAGCATAAAACTGTCGCAGGAACATTTTTATGTGATTGCGGTACACAAACAGTTGAAGCAGAACAGAAGTTTGAGCGAGAAATCCCAACTCTGTCATTGTGGTGTTGATATTCTACCAGAATACAGTGACTTAAACTGCATCGGTGTGTTTCGACAGGGTTTTGGGGGTTTGGATTTAGTATCAAACGAGCAAGAGTGCTGTTGTACTGAAGCTAATTATTGTTGTTATTGTATTTGAAAAGCTGATTTATGAGGAAATCTTATAAATCATTTCATCCTTACCCAAACCCCACCATAGAGGTCAGAATGCATTTGTCAAATCCAGAGGCTGTGACATTGCATTGATTTTTGGCAGCAGGTTTCTTTGCAGCGTATAAGAGCTGAGAAGCAACAGAGCGTTGAGAGGACACATGTTGATGGCCACTGCCGAGATGCCTGCCGTTGAACATCTGTTTGGTGTCTATAGAAAGCATCACAAGCATTTTTACTTGCTCAGCAGCTGTTGTGGCCTCAAGACTGTTTATTAAGCTGAAGTAAGTATATATACCTCATGTCAAGATGTCAGGATATATAAATATGTGTGTCAAGCATGTTGTACGCTACTCCTTTAAAATGGTTGGATGTATATATATATATATATATATATATATATATATATATATATATATATATATATATATATATATATATATATTTCCAACTGTATGTTATACATATTCTGCTAGCAACCGTAGCTATTGCAAGAGCACATGCATAGTTTCTTGAGTGTTTTCCACCATCTCATTTATTTTAATCAGAATTATCTTTGCGTCATTTGCTTTAAAAGTCAACGGCAGGGCATAGAACATAGCTTGATTAATATGACTCAGTATTGCAGATGTCTTTTTCCATCCATTACAAACTGATATGTCACAGAGGAATTATTAGAAGTCCCCTTTTTTATCAGTTATGGATTTTAATTTAAAAGTGAACACTATTAGGAAACTCCCATTAAATTATAAATGTTGTTATGCATATTTTGAAATGATGAACACTAACTATGTGTGAAATGAATTATCCCCAAAAAAGGGCTTAAACACACACACACACACACACACAGTTTGTTCTTGTGAATTCCCATTAATGGCAGCAAGTGAAAAAGGAAATGAAGCATTTTTCCTTATTCTCTTAAGTAGTTGTCAGTCTTTCTTATCAGCAGGGTGACACATTTTTTAAAGAGAGTTAGGGACCAATCCAACTACCATGTATTTCCATTCACTTTCATTCACAGGACATTTATTCCTCATTTCTAGTCATATGAGTGACCTTGTTCTTTTAAAACACCATAATGCGCATAGAAAGTCAAGGTAATCTGAGTGTTTCTAAATGTTCTTTAAGTTTTATGTATAAATACATTCAGAAAAGTTTATTGTAGACTGTTTAATGACTGTCCATGACAGCTTAGCCCTTTAAAGTGTGATGACGTAACCTGCTATTTCGCATGTGTTTCTAGAAATAACAGTAAAAATGCTAAATTGCTTTTTTATGCAGTTTCAGAAATTGACTTTCAGACATAAACCTACCCAGAGAAATATTGACTGACTTAAGAAGTCTTCCTATATAATTTTAATTATCTGTAGTATGATCTGAAATATTAATAGCAGGCTGACCTCTATCACATGGTTCTAGACTGAGGAACATGTCCCAGCATTCCTTCTCTACACTTCCAGCATGTTTGCCTTTCCAATATCTCTTTACTTTTCAGCACTGATTCTCACTGCTGTTGAAAAAGCTGTATACTTTGGAAATTACCTTTTGCTCTTGTGTAAGCATCTCTCTCTTTCTCTCTCTCAGGTCTCTGCAGGGAAAGCACTCCAGGATTATTTGTCAGGCCAGGGCATTAGGGCACTCGCATTTCTTTTAGTTTATCTTAATACTTTGGGTAGGCAGTGTCATGTTAAAGGTAAAAGAGAAGCTGCCAAACTTACCTGCTGTTATAAACATCCTCTTTTTCTTAAATATCAAGTTGTTTAAATTCTTAAATGTCTGGGAGGCGTCTTACAATCGAATTATTATACACTAATTGTTACATTCACTATAGCAAAAAATAAATAAAAACAATCAAACAATCAAACTAACTCCTGTCTTTGTGTCACATGATCCTGCAAAAACCAGTCTCATATGCTAATATTCACATATCATTCTAATATGTTGCAGACTTTGTGATGATTAATGACTTAAAAATAATCATACTGAGCTATCAACTTTTTGTAGTGTACTGTATATAATAATTATTACATTCATGTGTGAAGAAATCGATACTTTGAATAAGTGCTAGTTAAAATCCATTTTAGGTTTCCATTTAATAACACATTTGAAAATTGCAATATCTGTTTTGTCTGTATTTGTTTTGGTTCCATTTTTTCCTGAAGAACATCTCTATAGCTTATTATGAGTAAACTGTATGAACATTTGCTTCTGGCTGGTCTTCATCTGGTCTGCTCTTTGACCTTGCATAAAAAAACACTGTTCATCTCTCACTGAGTGTCCTTCATCATCTATCCATCACTCAAGCCCACGATGATGCTCATAATTGTTATGATTTATATGTTGCCATGGTACCACACATCCAAGAGAGCAGGCATGGCCTCCATCTAGAGATGGCTGAGTCACTCCCGCACCCATTATATACAGTACACACTCAAACACACACACACACACATTCTGACTGTTTATGCAGCACAGCTTAGGCAGATGTCACACAAAAGATTAATTCTGACCTTTTTATCTTGCTAGATGTAACAACGTTGTCTGTTTTGTCCCCAGGGAGCGTCAATGCGACCAAACCTTAATAAACAACTGTGAAGTTGCTCAGAGATATTTAAATCAGTTACTTTCTTACCGCTCTTGATCCCTAACCGTCAGGCACAAATATCTTCCCTTTGCCAGAGGTTGGATTTATCTGCTTGTGGTTTTTAGAGTAATCTTGGGTGAGTGTTCGTGGAAATGACCATTGCATTGCTGACAGGGGAAATGAAATGATCGGTTTGCAACGTGATCTTTCTCGTCTTTTGGCTGAACGGGGCAGTATTTATTATTAGGGGTAATATCAGGACACACAGCACTTAAAGTGAAATGAATGGCTGAGTGTCAAATTCTTGGCAGATGCTCATGCGCAGACGTTGGGTTTGGCCTAAGTGGAATCTAAATGGCTTATGACTGCAGAAGTGGTGCTGGTAGGTTCAAACCTCAGCACCTAGAAAGCATGTGTCTGTCTGTCCGTCTGAATTTATGTGTAGTATTGATGAACTATTCAAACATCAATTATAACTGGCCTATCTAGCAATTGTGATACCATTTTCCAGATGTCTTTACACACACGTGTATAAACATTTGAGAACACTTATGAATTGTTCGCAAAGTGGTCCCTCTTGTTATCGCGATTATTGAAGATATTTTGGGAGGACAATGTTCATATAATCCAGCATTTCACACTTATAATGTATCTACACAGCCGTTTATACATCACTCTTTCAGTTTTTCCATTACGCATCCTCTATTTCTCCCCGTGTTCTCACCAGAGATTTGAGCTTCAGTTCCTGCAGGAACTCGCCCAACTCATTCCTAATTTATTAAATTAACTCAGTGAATATATATCAAGTTCTAAGCAGATATTTCAGTGTTATTTCTCTCGTTTCCTGTAATCCTTCTTTTCCCTATCCATTTCCAGTAATTCTGACAAAAAAAAAAAAAAAAAAACAGTAAGGTGGTACTTTTATTATATGTACTGTAGTTATGTGTACTTATGTGTATATATATACAATAAAAAAGCCATTTAATTAGTTTATTTCAATCATTAATAAAAAAATATAAATTCTTTGTGTCACTTGCCATTTGTATATTTTTGTGAAATTTAATCTCAATTTCTAAGTGAAAGATTCACAATAAAACCTTCTCCAAATTTACACACATACACATACCCTGTTCTCAATTTAGAACTATTTTAGATTATCTGTTTGTACATTTAAAACATATTTTTTTTCAAGATTATTAATAAATTACATGAGGTTATTACTGAAATTATTAATGTACAGAATATTTAAAGATGTTACAGAAAGGAATAACCTCACCCTTTAAAACTTGAAAAGTTTACCAATGAGACCAAAATGCTGATTTCAACAAACAAACATTAATAATAATAAATGGTTCCCTAATGCAAGACTTATATAAAAAGCAGTAGAATGGTCAAAAGGCAATGATGGCCAATCAGAATGAAGGAGGAGGGATTTAGCCAGTCTAGCCACACCTCTCTATACCTGCTTATACTAGACTCCTTTCTGCAAACGGAAAAATTCACACACACACACACACACACACATTATTGTGCCAGAGTAAATTATACCCTCTTGAGCGATTTTTTTAAGTGTGGCCAGGCAACATTAATCAACACTGACTTATACAAATGTGTTATGTTATTCTTTTAAATAAACGCAAATGCATATTTGGAGCAAGGCCGGGCAGTTTTAAGCAAATGAAAATGAAATATATTCTGGCACTTTAGGATGGGAAATGTATCACACCCTCAGTAAACAAAATTATTGGAATCATATTAATCTTATACAAAATGATTCCATTTGTAACTATAAAAGCACACAAATTATCCTGTCAGATTTTAATGGTTACACAAATTCTGCTTGATTAACTGCATTATTTGTTTGCATATGTGAATTTGCATGTGAAACTGCTTTAATACACAAAGTGTGTATTCTTTCCTCCTAAATGTTGTCATCCATCATTCAGGGGCATGTTGCACAACCAAAGCTCCTTCTCCAGGTCTCTTATTTTCAGTCATTTGGGGACTTTAACTTGCTTGTGTTAAATGCCAGTCACTGTCCTTCAACAGCATGTCCCTCGAAGTGGGTTTGATTTGTCTTTGTTGGAAAAAAAGTCACTGAATGTTTAAGTCAAACATTGTACTTTGTGGTAGGAACCGCAGAGCTTCAATCCACTCTGCGTTCACCTTCTGTCAGGCATTTTTTACTCATATCCCATCATGCACCAGGAAGATGGCATGTTGTAGTGTTGTTCACCTTTGAGTAACAGCAGCTCAACAAAGTTATTTTGCGCTCATTTCGAGTTATTTCCAGTAACAAGGTCTTTCGATTAGATTGCTGGTCGTTCTTGACAATCTTTTGAGAGCTGCTCTTTGGAAGTTTCTCTTTTTCTTGCTCACTTTCATCTAGGTCCTCCATTCGCTCAGCACTCAAAGAAATATGAATATTTGATACCGTTACATTTGCAGCAGTGTGAGCAGAGTCTGGGCTTGTTAAATTTGTGCTATGAGAATGTCTCTCTGTGTGGATAAGTCAGAGATGAGTTGAATACTCAGTCAAAGGTATCTGCGTTTTCTGCTCTCTTTCCTCCTTGCTTGCTCTTTGATGGAATTCCCGCTGGAGCATAAAGCACCGGACGACGAATGCCGCTCACCGCTCGACCAGCCACCCATTTCACCATCTTCTGAATACCACAAGCTAGCGGATTTGCAGTGAATGGGCAGAAAAATGAAAAGTGGAAAGATGGAGGACGTCAGATTGAACTTTTCATGTCTGTTTCAAAAGCGTCACCTCATATGAAAGCACATCTATATTGGTTTGAGAGAACTTCTATTCGCAATTTACACAAGTCGTGTCCAGATTTAAATCAAGGCCTTGTGAAGAGCTCATATTAATCTAAAATTAAAAAATGAGCCTAGATAAAGGAAACACAGGTGGTCTGATGGCCTGACAATCTGTGGAGACTTAAAAAGTAAAGATCTTATGAAGGTAATGCTTTTTGAAATCTTTTGCACATTGCCATTATATAAAGCAGTTACAAATATATAATGTGTTAAAATTTAGTAATTTCATTGTTTTGCAATTGCACAAATTAATCCCAATATCAGATTTATTAATATTAATTGATAAAGAAAAATACTGAATGAAAATAATTACATTATATTAGTACACAAGTTGTCAATAAAAGGCAAATAAATCTGTTTTATTTCACATTGCACAGAAATCCAGTTTGAAAATATTTCATTGAAAAATGTAAAACATTTATATATAACATACACATATATACAGTGTATACTGCATGTTAATTATACAGTATATATATATGATATATGATATATATATTCTTTAAAAAAAATCCTAGACCTTAAAGGAAACCCAGGTTATGGATTTGGCAGGAGTTATTGAGTAAATTTGTAAGTTGTTTAGAGATTTCTAGGACTCCTGTAATCAAGTATTAATTTCCTTACTCTTATTTTTGCTTGGTTGTGTCACTCAAGGAGTCCTCATATGGAGAACCAGAACAGAGAGCAGGCTGTGTTTGTTTTAATAATTCAATAATGCCGTAATTCAGCCTGAGTGTGTGCTGATCTCCCTTCTGTTTTAAAAATGTCCCTGCCTGAGGTTCACAGTTGCACAGGGCAGGCAAACGCTCCTAGCTGCAACAGGAAACTAACACTGGATGTCTGTCCACAGCAATCAGTAAAACACACACACACATTTACACAACACAAAGACATAAGCATTCACACCGCCTTAAGGCCACAATTCATATTATGAAACCTGTTTAGAGTTTTAAGATAATCATAATGTGTGATGTTATACTGTATTTTTGATCAGTAATATGCATTGCTAAGAATTCATTTGGACAACTTCAAAGGAAAATTTCTCAGTATTTTTTTTTTTTTTTATTTATTTTTTTGCACCCTCAGATTCCAGATATTCAAATGGTTTTATCTCGGCCAAATATTACCCGATCTTAATAAACCATACATCAATGGAAAGCTTATGTATTCAGTTTCTGCCATAAGTGAAGTGACATTCAGCCAAGTATGGTGACCCATACTCAGAATTTGTGCTCTGCATTTAACCCATCCGAAGTGCACACACACAGAGCAGTGAACACACACACACACTGTGAGCACACACCCGGAGCAGTGGGCAGCCATTTATGCTGCGGCGCCCGGGGAGCAGTTGGGGGTTCGATGCCTTGCTCAAGGGCACCTAAGTCGTGGTATTGAAGGTGGAGAGAGAGCTGTTCATGCACTCCCCCCACCCACAATTCCGTCCGGCCCGAGACTAGAACTCACAACCCTTCAATTGGGAGTCCAACCCTCTAACCATTAGGCCACGACTTCCCTTAGCGAATAGTGGGAATAGTGAAAAAAAAAAGAAAGAAACAAATAATTATTGCTTTCTCCATTGAAAAAGTTGTGTTGTCTGAATCGGGAGAAAAATATTCATGTATCCAGCCCCATTTATAAATGAACACTGTTGGTCAAATAAATATGTTGGTCGGTGGATTTAGATGTGAGGACAAAAAGTGATGGACATTTTCAATTGAGGGAATTATGGACTTATTACTTATTATTATGGAATTATCGTATTTTAACCAAAAGCTGTGGGTAAAACTTATAGATTTGTTTCTTACAAACAGAGTTTTTCACTTCAAAAGATGGACTGATGTACTGGAGTAATACTGATTACTTGTGGATTATTGTGATGTTTTAATCAGCTGTTCAGACTCTCATTCTGACGGCACCCATTCACTGCAGAGTATCCATTGGTGAACAAGTGATGTAATGCTAAATTTCTCCATATATGTTCCAATAAAGAAACTAACTCATCTACATCTTTGATGACCAGAGGGTGAGTACATTTTCTGCTAAATTTTATTTTTGAGTGAGCCCAAATGAGATATGCTTCTACACAATTATAGTCTCCCCAAAAGAATAAAATGTTCCTCTTGAAATCTCTTTACAGTGTTCTCCACACACATAGATGTGTTTCTTGATGTTCAGTATCCACAAAGGCCTCAATTCATTAGTCCTCATTGCAAGTAGCGTGCCCACCCAGCATGCTGCTATCAGAGCCACGGCAGAGCTGCTAATAAGATCGTTTGCATATGAGACCGGAGGAGCTTTGGAGAAGAGGGTCACGCTAATGAAGTCCGATCTCATTAAAAGATACAGAGTAAATGTTTGTGTGTGGGTGTTTCGCTGTGCACGCCACAAGAAAAACAAGAGACAGGAGAAAGGTCTGGAGCTTCTGTTAACCTAAGAAAAAGACAAGAATAGATTAAACTGCTAAGACACTAGTTGCATTTGAATTCCTGGACTTAGCATTTACTGAATTTGATGATACACTTCTTGTTGATGAAGCAATGTGTGTAATACATATTACATCTGCCATTTCTGCATGCTGTACCATGAATACACACGCACACACACACACACACACACACACACACACACACACACACACACACACACGCACACACACACACACACACATTTTGAGCAGCCATTACTCCAGTCTATCATAATGACCATTATACTGTATTCTCTCTCTCTCTCTCTCTCTCTCTCTCTCTCTCTCTCTCTCTCTCTCTCTCTCTCTCTCTTTCTTTCTCACTATCAGGATTTTTATAAATTGAATGTGTCTTTTTGCTGAATAAAAGTATTATTTTCTTTAAAATATTATACTATATTGTTATATTATACTTTATTTAATGCTGTCAAATGATTAATCGTGATTGATCGCATGCAAACTATATTTAAAAAGTGTTTGCATAATAATGTGTGTGTTCTTTTTATATGTATTATGTACAGTATATATAAATACACACACATGCATATTAAAATTAATATAATTTATATTATGAATAAATATATTTAATTTATAAATGTAACATATTTTTCTGTAATATATATATGTTTAAACTTTTTAAATTTCAAATTTAGGCAATTTCTTTTTTTGGTAACACTTTAGTACAGGGTCCAATTCACACTAAAAACTAGTTGCTTATTAGCATGTCTATTATTAACATATTTGCTGTTTATTAGTGCTTATAAAGTACATGTTATGCATGACATCCATAATCCTACTACCTTATAAACAATTAATAAGCAGCAAATAAGGAAATAATTGAGGCAAAAGTCATAGTTATTGGCTAGTTAATAGTGAGAATTGGACCATAAAATAAAGTGAGTTTTTTTTTTTTTTTTTTTTTTTTTTTTTTTTTTTTTTTAAGTCATGTCAGTAAAGCAATTTTCTATTGAATTCAATATTTTGCCTTCATATTTATTTATTTATTATTTATTTATTTATTTATTTATTTATTTATTTCTGTTTTTTTTTTTTCTTTAGACAGTAACATTTGTCAAGACAAACTCCAAATATTTGCTTGACATAATGCTGAATAAATGTTCACTAAAAATGCAAAAATGTTTCAAATGTATAGGCCTTACAAACTGTGATATAGATATAGATAGACTAACATGTATGCATTTAGCCGATGGTTTATCTAAAGCTATTTACTGGGCATTCAGGCTTTTCATTTATTTTTACCAGTAAGTATGTTCTCTGGGAATTTAACCCCCACACCCTTTTGCGATACTAACACAATGCTCTACCACTGAGCCACAGAAACATATAGATATACAGTATGTTAGATAGATAGATCAATTAAATTCAAATAAATTCTTCAACTAGTAGTTTAGTTTTTTTGCAAACTTCACCAACCATCAGTAAAATACAATATTTGAAAAATGTTCTACTTAAAATAAATGATGATTAATTTGACAATTTGTTGTCTAATGCAATGACATTTTAAAGTGTAGCTTAAGTGTCTTTTAAATACTTTTACAAATACTTTTTAGTGCCGCTGTCAGTCTGGCCTCTGTGATCTGGTGTCACTGTAAGCACAAATGGCTGTGCTGCTTGAGCGTCCAATTAGGATCCTGTGTCACAGTGTTGACATGTGAAGGATAGAAAGGTGCGAGTGTGTGAGTGTGTGAGAGGGAGAAGAGAGGGGAGGTTGTTAAGTGGTGACAGCCGCTGTCACTGACAACGGAAAGATCTAAGACACATGGTACAGTGGCACTGATTTTATAGCGGAACATAAGACAGAGGTCAAAGGTCAATGGCTATATGCCAGCATGCATATCACATGTGTCTGTGCATGCTCCAGGTTCATGCATTAAGTGGCTACGACAAATATTACATTACACATTCGGAGCTTTGATTTTCTATTTGTGGCCTTCAGTAGGTTTCAGTTACACATGCCTGAAACAAATAAAATGAGGTTATATTTAGTTATCATTCAGGACATTCCAGTCAGCTTGTGTGTACCAAATTAAATGATTGAATATGAACAAGCAATCATGGTTTATTAAAGCAATAAGCCAGGAAGGCTGTTCAACAGAGTTATTTTACCAGTGGGAACCATGTTGCAACATGAAATAAATTGCCATCTAAAACCTGCTATTATAAATATGTTTTATTATTGTTATTCATCAGTGTTTATAATAATAATAATAATAATAACAATAATAATAATAATAATAATTCGTTATATTATATATATATATATATATATATATATATATATATATATATATATATATATATATAATTTTAAATAAATCTGCAGCACGTTACTGTAGAACTCAACTGATACATAGCTGCAGGTCTGTGTATATTATTTTACAGATTTGTCAACCCATTAGAAATTGTAATATGAAAAATCAATTGTTCAATATCTATGAATTGAATTTATATTATTAAATTTAATTTAGCTATGCCTAATTTAATTAATCCATGGCTTAATTTATCTATAATTTATATAATTTGTATTGCTTTTTCATGAGATTTATCTTTTGTATTTTGTGTATTAGGTCTGAAGAAGTCATAAATCTCTCTCTCTCTCTCTCTCTCTCTCTCTCTCTCTCTCTCTCTCTCTCTCTCTCTCTCTCTCTATCTCTCTCTCTCTCTCTCTCTATCTCTCTCTCTCTCTACACACACACACACTCTCTCTCTCAGCCTCTCTTTTCCTTTGCTTCTCCTATTAAGCCAGTTGCAAAGTTTCCCTTCCAATGTCTATTGGTATTCCGGTCACAGGAAGCATAGTTCCAAAGCAAATCTGAAATGGAAAAACCTCAAATTTATCCTTTGACTGGATTTTATTATTCTCTTTAAGAGAGGCAGGTATGAGGACTCATATTCATTGGTTGTTTTTGAACTACTACTACAAAAAAAAGTAAAGTAAAGTGTAAAAATGTTAAAAACTCAAATGTATTTAGCATCACTGTGGTTGATTTTATCAAGCAGAAAATTGAATGTCAAATGCATCTGAATAATAGAGGAAGGCTTCAGTCAGAACAACATACCTGATATCCAATTCAAATAATATCATGTATGAATGTGTGGAAGTTTCTGGTTTGGTTTTCTTTCTCTTTGAGAGTTGTATTTTATTTTACTATCCACATCATGCATGTAACATACATTACATTTATCGAAATACAGGCTGATGGTCAACCTGCTGGGCATTGCTGCAGGACGCACCTCCATGGACAGATCTCACTTTACTGACTAGTGTTTATGTCACAGTGAGTTTGAGTGTTTTTAATCAGATCATCAGTTTCCACACCACAAGACACTCCAAGGACACATTAAAGGTCTTTGATAGGGTGATAGTGTCAGGAGGTTGTTTTAGAGATTTTCATGAGATTTATTGTAAATTAATATCTGTTTTCTTCATGCAATATCTGGGAATATAACATAACATAACATAACTTAGTAATATAAAATAATATAATATAATATAAAATACTGTGTATATAAATACACACGTGCATATATATATATATATATATATATATATATATATATATATATATATAAACTTTACGTTAAAGCACAAATACTTTTTGAGCCACTGTATTTCAAGATTAAAGTTTTTTTTATTAATCCACACAGTTCAGCCAGTTCAACAACAAAGCCAGTCTCAGGTCAGGGAACTAAAGTCATTGCAGCAGACCAGCCCCAGCCCCAGCACAAATAACCTTTCATATCTCAGTCCCCCTCAGAGTGCTCATGTCCATATAGACCTCTCAGAGGAAACTCCATCACAGCTCTTCAAAGCAGGAGATGCTCAGCTCTTCTGAGGGAAACTTCCATTTTGTTTGCATCAAAAGATGATAGTACATTTGGACTAATCAGAAGACAACACTGGGTCCTATCACACACAACTCTTAGACACGCACACAAACATACTCTCTTGCCCTTCCCGGAAATCCCTCTTATCAGTTGCTCGGCCCATCAAAGTGAGTGGACTGCTATGAGTGGACTCTGTGTTGACAGTTCTTATTAGTTGGGCAGCAAATGCAGGGCTGACAAATGTTTTTGAGTTTGTCTGCTATCGCTCTCCGGACAGCTGCCAGGGACGCGAGGATGCTGGAAGAGAGAGCAAGTCTGTATGATTGCTCCAATTTCAGTGCACTTGGCTTTCCGGAGTTTCCACCGCCTGCTTATTCTGACTGACTTTTGGTTTTGCACCGCTTACTATTCATTCATTCTGTTCTCATCTGATTAACAGATCAACAGGCTGACGAGTTTCCTGCTATTGTCTCTTATCAGAACTGAATACTTACTGGATAGACTTTCTATTCAGGTCTGTGTGCATGGGACTTGTAATACAGCAAACACAATGCATGCTTGAACGCCCATGCTGTTAATCTTTTAAGTGTGAAGTGCAGGTTATTGTGATCCCGTTCTTCTAATGATCAGGTGTTTGTGTATATTTTAAAATATATTAAAATAGAAACATTTATTTAATAATAGTAAGCATACTTCACAATAATTTCATGTTATTTGATCAAACAAATGTAACATAATAGACATTTATAAAAATAAAAAAAGTCCTTAAAGGTAGTTTATATAAAACACAAGTAAATGTTGACATTTAGTTTATAATTAGTTATTTATTATATTATAATTAGTTTATTAATTAATTATAATTAAATATCAGTAAAAGTCACTTATAAATCTGATACTTCAGTGCAAATAATTGGAATCAGCTCACAAAATATGAAGGTTAGGATATATAAGATGTACAGAGATGTGTATGTGTAAGGGTTTGAGAGAATACTGACCTTGGGAACGGGTTGTTATAAATTACAGGTGTCCACTCTTTCATTTACCATTCACACAAAAGCATTGTGTACAGAAAACAAAACAGCAGGTTCTGGCGCACTGAGAGACCATTCAGAGCTCATTTAACCAGTGAGAGGTGGATAAAGACGGCATGACAGGCAGCAAAGATGAGATAAACAGAAAAGGACAAAAACAACATCCCTGTCAGAATGTCTGTTTCACAGGGCAGGTGCAGTTATTTTCAGATACGTCAGTCATTGCGGCTTTTTCTAAAATGAAATGTTTTGTGGGTTCCTCTCCTCGCGTTTCTCTGTCTCTGTCCATTAAGCTGTTCATTACAGCATGTCCCTCTACCTCTCCAACTCCCTGTCCATCACTCATTCAGATTCAGCGTGACACAGGCAGATTAAGAATGTGAGCTAATGGAAAGAGTGCACTGTGGAAAAGAGGAGGAAATTAAAGTGAGCCTGAATTGAGATTACTCAACTCTGAAAGGGGCACAATGGCATTCCACAGCCATACTTACAGTAGTCAGGGTAGACGTGTTTAATCTTGACACATATTAAAACGAGGCCTTGAGAGATAGAAGGACAGTCAGTTTGATAGTCTCTACTGTCTCTACTGTCTTAAGTTTCAACATTTACAACACATCCACTTTAAGATCAACAGATAAGATATATATATATATATATATATATATATATATATATATATATATATATATATATATCACATTGTCGTACTATTTCACAGTATTACTGTTTTACTGTTTTTGTGATCAGGTAAATGCACCCAATGTAATCTCTAAACTTATTTAAAAAATTGTTGACCCCAAACTTTTGAGTTACAGTGTACATGCATCTGTTCAAAGATTCTGCTCATAAGTGACATTTACCTTGACTTTCTTTGTAAATTCTATTATTTGCCTTGTTTTTCATTTCATCCACAAACCCATCAGCATAGACTGGGACATCCCAGCAGGAGTTATCCAACTCTTAAGACACCTTCAGCATTTCTCACTGAATGTTAGACTGAAGAATGAAATTTCACGTTTAATTAAAAGCCTTCCTGAATGAAATCTGAAGTGATATCTGCTTTCACAGTGCAGCTTTTAGTTCACTTTAGACCTTAGATTCGCGTGCAGTAAATAACGTGCAGTTTAGCAATTAATAGTTTATGTTGGAGACCTTGAGTGCAATGTTACCTCAGAGATACATATTTCAGAAAGGTCATGAGTTGTCATTGGAAGTACTCCAATGCAAAACATATAATTACTTCATTGAAACATGTTTTTTTGGGGCGGAAGAACTCAGAAACATTTGTCAGTGTTTGTAGAGGTTGAATGCATCCACATGTACTTTTGTTCAACTGCTTATTGATAACTTGTTTTGCAAAGAAAGTTTCATTTCGAGTTTGTGGCTGCAAACCTACTATTTAAGTCATAGCATTTTAATGCCACCAAATTCATTTAAATTCTAGGGTTTAAAAGAAGCCCATAAAAAAAAAAGATTACATTTGAAAACCAAAATATCAAGTTCATTTATCAGAAGCTGGTTTTGGATCAGAATTTTGGCAGAATCAGAAATAGGAAGTGATTTGTTTTCCAGCATGAATGAAAGGAGTAGGACATTTTCTTCTTTCTCTTTCTGACAGTCTGGTCTGTGGCATGATCTCCAGATATCACTGAAACACTGTTTTGTTCAGAACATATAAAAGAGGGCAGAAAAAAAAAGAAAAAAAAAAGAAAAAAAGAAAATTCAGTCATCATTTACTTTGCTTCATGTCGTTCCAAACCTGTATGACCTTCTTTCTCCTGTGGAACACAAGAGCATATTTCAAAGAATATCATTATATAGAAAAATAAAATAAAATATTTTGTGATCTACAGAAACCACATCAAACAGGTTTAGGATGAACTGAAGTTGGGTAAATGAAGACTGAATTTTCCCCATTTCCCGCTCCTCAGATAAATACAATCTGTAATCTGTTAAAACAAACTTGTAATCTCACATGACTCCTGGGAGTTTCAAAAAAAAAAGATCCTAGCAACCTCCAACTGTTCTCAGATGTGCCACAGTACCAATATCTGCCATAAAAGCTCGATATCACCACAAACATTTATCATTAAATTCTTTAAATAAACTATTTCAATTATTCTATCTTCATTCATTTTATCGGTCTGTACTATTACTGTATGTTAACTTATTAAGTTATTTATTTATTTTTTATTACTGAAACTTAATTGTCTCATTTTCTATTATTTATGGGATCCAATACAAAAAAAAAAATATATAAATAAATAAATAAAAAATCCATAAGAGTTTTCATACAGCTGCACTCAAATCTGGAAAGCAGCTCTGCGTTTGTAGACCGCGAGGCACAGTCATGGTTCTTAAAGGCAATTTCCATGCACTACCACCAACTACCTGCCAGCTACAGTAAAATGCATTGCCTGTTTAATGTATTTTTTTAATAATATCAGTCTCTATATCAAAGGTTAACAGCTTACAGTGTGGCATATCTTTTTAAAGCATGAATGCTTCTTTGAAGTTATGGAAGTCACACACACACATCCTCTTTGGCTCTAAACTCTATATTTGCTTGCGTTTCAAATAAGGGCAGAATAAGGCGAGTTTGCTCGAGTATTTACGCATTGGAATGAATTCTCAGATATTATTTGTGATGCTTAAAAGATCACGGCGCCTTGCCTCGTGTTTCAATTCACAGCTACACATCAACATGTTTCTCTGCAATATTCTAGAGGAGAATTCTATATAAATACCTATTGCTGAATTCACTCCCTTGTAAATTATGCAGCATAAGGGTGGATAAATTATTAAGTTATGTGTCCCGGTTTGAAGCTTTGAAATCTGGGCTTTAGCCAGGGAAAGCCTCGCAACTTAGAGTGACTTCTAATGTACTGTATATACATTTGCAGACTGTATGTTCAGGGTGGCTCGGGGTGGTTACTTTCCAGGCACTGGGCCAGTGATGCTCCCTAAAGAAGAGTTTAGGTCTCTGTGAGTATGTCTATGTTCAGAAAGGTCTGAATGTCAAAAGGTTGTCCTGCAAATGTCTCTGCTGTTATTCATGTGAGCTCAAAATCTGAATTTATTGGACTTCGGTGCGGTCTTTTGTTCAGTTATTTGATTCATAAGGCAGTTAGCAAGTTTTGGGCTATGTTCACAAACATTAAAATGTTGTAGCCTATTCTTATTTGTTGTGATATAGTCTTGACAGTCAGAAAGTTTTATGACATTTTTATTGCAATTTAATAACATATCTTCTTACCATGGAAAACTGTTGTACTTCCGTCCTTTAAAATTGAACAGACCTTTGTGTCTGCTCACTTTCATGAATGTCCTTGAATATAGTTGAGGAAAATGTATGTGCACAAAAAAAAAAAAAAAAAAAAAAAAAGGTACAATGAACAGGCCAACTTATGTGATATCGACTGTTATATATATTGTTTGGCAGTTACAGTATATCACAGTATACACTACCAATAACTATATATAAATATATATATATGTATATATATATATATATATATATATATATATATATATATATATATATATATATATATATATATATATATATATATATATATATATATATATATATATATATTGTGTGTGTGTGTGTGTGTGTGAGTGTGTGTGTGTGTGTTTTTACTTGAATATATTCAGGATGTTTCAAGAACATTTTCTTTTATCTCTGTAACTGTCAAAATAAAATAACAAAACAGAAATTAATGGTATTTATTTATTTATTTATTTATTTATTTATTTATTTATTTATTTATTTATTTATTTATTTATTTATTTATTTATTTTATTTTATTTTATTTTATTTTATTTTATTTTATTTATATTTTTTTCTTACAAACTTCAATATCAAATCCAGTGCCACAACAGTATGTTTTCTGTCACTCCTACACAAAGCAAAATGCAAAATCAGAGTTTATAGACACATAGACTGACATCTGGCAGAAAGCAAAGAACACAAGTGCTGTGTGGGTGTATTTTTAATAAATAAATAAAATTGCACAGTTGCCATAAAAGCAAATACATGTTGTTTAACTAAATGCCATATATAATGCCTGTTTGGTAACTGGCTCATTTTCAAAATGTTTGGTTAATAGTTAGCATAATAGCATAAAAAGCACAGGCAGTAATACCTGGCGCTGCAACTTGAAGATGACGATGTGTTCTGGTGACCTGGTCAGACTCCTAATAATTCAGATGAATAAATAAGAGTACGCATTAGTTCATTCACAGACATGTACATCTCAACAAAAGGGTATAATGTGCATGCCTTCCAAAAAGTCAATGAGGCACATGTCCCCAAATTTAAGTACTGCCAGAATGATGAACTGATGTGACATAGAATGTCTGAAGCAATGCATCGTGTGGAGGGTGGTCTAAAAAGGCGCTTACAACTTATTTTATACCGTTTCTAGCAGGCTTCTACCACACAGGCAGGCTCAGCATGGATTACTGAACTTAGAATTTTTCATCCGTTCACTTGTAAAGCTGTAGCTGTGAATCCATCACACAGTACTGACATGGCACATGACAAAGAAAAAAAAAAATATCCATAGTGACAGATGATGGATCCACTATTGGCTTCTAGGGAATAATTCAAATGAACAATAGTCCAGATTATCAACCAGCTGCAGTATGGTGAAACCAGACTTAGAGAGGAATTTGCAGACAAAGGAGGAGAGTGAGAAACCAGGTGAATGTGGCTTTTGGCTTGTTTGCCATGTCTGGCATGTACATCTTGCCTTGAACAAATTAGGTGTCAATTCTATCATCCTCAAGGCTATAAATTCAGTATTTTTGTCTTGATAATCTAAATTGTGCAAGATAAGACTATATCTTGAATTAAGTTTTTTATTTTCTGAAGTCACTGCCATTTTTGTATCTCTGTTTATTGAAAGACTTTATATTTTGTTCCCCATCTCCTGCCTCAACAGTGTCTCTCCTTTAAGGACAAATCTAGTCATAACCTGTGGAATAGGGCTTACAAGTGTTGCTTTCCAATCACCACCAAACAAGCCATTTTCACTTATTCAGTTTACATGTAAAAAAAAAAAAAAAAAAAAAAAATACTCTAATGCTTAAAATAATGTTCTGTTAAGGCAGCAAAGATGTCAAGCACAATAATACTAATAATAATAATAATAATAATAATAATAATAATAATAATAATAATAATAATAATAATAATAATAATAATAATAATAATAATAATAATTGCTATTATTAAACAAAAAATAATTATAATTAATTTGTGTTTATATCAAGCCATGGACAATGTTTGGCTTTTTATATATCTTTTACTTTTATCTCGTTACTTTTAGGACATTTTTATTAGCATTAGCAGTGGACATGAACCCATTTGTCCAGGTTTTGACAGTATACTCATCTTTGTTTTAAACTGCTTTTAAATTAAAATCAGACATCACTTCCTTGTAAATGAACATGTTCTGCCTTCGTGTTCAAACATGGATAACCTTGATTCACTTTGTCACATTAAAAGGTCAAAATTCCTCATGTGGTATCCCGGTCAAAATGGACTAGTTTCTGTCTTTGCTGTCTATATTTAACATAGGACACACTGAACAGGAATTTCCCATGATGCAGTGTGCAGGTCATTTCAATAACTACACACGTTGGCATGATAAAATGTGGATGCCTGTTTCCCTCTCAATCTTTTCTTTTGCTTTTTGTCTTCACCATAGTTCTGATACAAGTGGGAATAGTAATTAGAATGAGAAGGGGGATTGGGTCAAGTTTTTCTCTTTGGTAAAACACATCAGTTATTCAGCTGACTCATAAGAGAAACACTTGATGTGCTTTTAGTCTCATCAAAACATTCTTTACAAATCTCTTAAAGATTCCTCTATAAGATTTGTTTCATGCTTTAATGTGGTTTTCTGTCTATAGTTGGTTTAAGATGGTGTACCAGCTTGGCCGGCTAAGACCAGCAAACCACCTTAGTCTGGTTTATTTACTTCTTATGGGAGTCTTTATTTCTGTACTTTGTCAGTGTGACGTTTGTTTTGGCTAAATGAAAATGAAAGTTCAAGATTAAAGAGACTCCCAGAGGCTCAAGCTCATCTCTGAGTCACTCCGCTGAGATTCAGTGCCCTCTCTTTCTCACCTCCGCAGTGCAAGCTCACAAATGCCTTGCATCGCTCTTCGTTCACAGGTCTGCTGTCATCCTTCCTGCCGTTATATCAGGAACACAATGTATTTAGATGCCACTGTCAAACAAGCACCTAGACTAAAAAAATAAAAAATAAAATAAATCAGCAGTTTAATCTATCCCACAGGTGACTGTCAGCAACATCATTCAAATTCCGTGAAATGTTATGAGATTTGAGGTGGTACAGCGCTTTTGGGAATTGGAAGTGTTGATTGGTGTACTGAAAGGAAACACAGCAATGTGGCTTTTTTTCACACCTGAGAGCTCGCAAGGAATAGAAAACAGTTCGAAAGTTATCCACTGGTGTGACTTTGTACATTTCTTTGAGTCAGCTGAATTTGTTTCTGACAACGTGACCAAACTCCCATAAGTGTGGAGGGAAAAGGATAGGTTGGAGCAGCGTTTTCAAAAGCCCAGAGCAAACCTACTTCAAAGGTTACTGAGATTTTGTCAAGAGAGGCACGTTCCTCAACATCCTTAGCTGGTCCTCCAACAATATTTCTATCAAACAAACTATAAGTCCTATAACCCCCGACCCCAGGGTGCAAATTATTGTGGGATTTAGGGGGACTGACCTTTAAAAAGTTGAAATTAAACACTAGACGGTGAGGCTTAAAAGTATGCATTCCTTTTACATATAATTACATAAACATTTCACCAGATTTTCTAAATGCTTCAGTAAGAGTCAGAGTGCACTAAATAAACCCTTGTGAATGGACGTGTGCGTTCATGTGTGGTGGTAACCATAGTAACAATAAGTTGTTACAGTAATTTACACCTGAAGTGTCATCCACATAAACTGCCAAACCTTCAGGCTTATTCACACCAATACAAATGTTCAGCATGAAAACTTGTTTGTACATACCAATGTGTAAAATTGGCATACAGCTGAATGAACTCTCACTCTCTGGCGGTACAGTAGGTGGCACTTATAGAAAAGCAGAAACCCTTCATCAGTTACTCTGGTAAACATATTACATATTGTTTTTAACAAGGGATATTATAGTTAACTAAAACTAAAACCATTAAAAAATAATAATAATTATAATAATAATACAAATATATTGAAATAAAATAACCATCAACTGAAATAATATATATTTTTTATAATAATTATCTTATCTTATTATATTATGTTTTATTTACCAAGGCAACCTTTCTCATTTTAATTTAGTTTTAGAACTACACAAATAATGATATTAATAATAATAATGTAAAAAATTAAAATGAAAATTAATATATATATATATATATATATATATATATATATATATATATATATATATATATTAGGGGTGTAACGGTTCACAAAATTCACGGTTCGGTTCGATACTATACACAGATGTCACGGTTCGGTTCGGTACGGTTCGGTAAGTTTTAGATAAAGCAAAATGTAAAAACATCTCAACTTTTCAGAATGCCGCAAGCGCACCGCGGGTCATGTGACAAGAACTAACCAATCAGCTTCATCCTTTCCAATAACAACGTTGAAAGCTCAGCCAAGATGAAGGAGCAGCTGATCAAAGTTGTATATGGATTGCAATTTTGAAATAAATTTAGTAGCAGAGCTAGCCTACTGCAAGCGATTTTTTGAGCTGCAAATCCATTTATCCTTTGATGAAATTTCCCTGTCTTCGTGGAGAGAGCAGCACGTCATTGTTGCTTGGCAAAGACAGACGCCTCATGAGCGCTTCTGCCCGAGCGCTTTGGAAAGAAGGAGAAAGACGCGCCTAGCATTTTCCACGCGTTTTTAGGTGCGATATGTGAACGGCCCCTAAGGCGCTCGTTCACTCAGCACGCGCTGAAGGCTCGTTGCAAAATGTCTAATGCATTTAACAGACCAGAAATAGAAGATCCTCCAATACTTTGGATTCCCTGTAAGCTATAATGGTGATGACAGAATGAATGGTAAATAGTAAGGTCTCATATCCGCGGCTATAACGTAAATGAAGCCTACTAATCCCCGCAGTGATGTCTTTTGCCCTGTTTGAATCCATTGGGAATGTCTGTCTAATGCTGTGGGGATAGTTTGTTGCGTGTATGTTTCTCCTTTTTTTCGTCTTTTCCCAGATACTGACACACTAAGGTGATGTCGGCGTAAATGAGTTGACATGTTTCAAGCAGTGGCGGCTCCAGACAATTTTGATTGGGGGGGCAATGGGGGGGTCCTAGTCTTTTCAAGGTGGGTCTCATGAAAACCAACAAAAAATACAGTGGACATGGCTAATAACTGCATATTACTGCTACTAAACAACAAAAACACCTTTGCAATGTAAACAAATGACAGGCTACATTTGTTATTCATATTCACACTGCACTTTCATGTCAGGTATATTATGCATTTTTATTGACATTGATATTTTTACATTTATTTCCAGTTAGATATTATTGAGTTTACAGGCTAAAGTGGTCTTGCTGTTGTAAACACTGTTGCTATTGTAGAAAAAAATATTTGCATCACATTTAAAATATAATTATATTTTAATTCATTTCTGAATTGTTTTTATTTTTATAATGATAAGTCAGATAATGAGAAAATCTGAATAAGCCTTACCAGTGTTGTGATAATTATTTTTACGTGTTAAAAATAAATAAGTACTGTAATATAATAAAAGTTTAGTCAAATAACATAAAAAAGACCAGACCTCTCAGTGCCTGTGAAACTTTTCTCCCTCAAACAGCACGCTAGTGTTACTTCTACACTACAGGCTACACACAGCAATATAAACAACATATCTGCATGTTCTCACATCACATCGTTCTTGTAAAATAATAATAAGTAAATAAACATCAAAATCACTTCGCTGAGAATGAAACACCACTTACCAGCTGCCACGATGTTGAAAATATCCTCTTGCAATTAAAAAATGCGCTTGCAGCGTGAGGCATCTTCCCGGTTGGATGAGGTCGTTGTCAGGTGAAAGGTCATCATGTTGGTCATTTTATTTATGGCTAAATTATTATTTATAAATTGTACTAATATTATGATTGGGCGTGGGCAGGCATTCACAAAAGTTTATGTTATTACAAAAAAAATTCGAGGAAATTTTGCTTTGACAAAAGGGCACTTAAGGGGCAAAGGAGCAGGTGCTCAAGTGAACCAGTTCTTTCGGACAATTCGATCAAATAAACCAGTTGAAAAAAAAATGGTTCACCGGTTCTTTTGCGCTCGATGTAATGCCATCATTGGCGATGATTGCCCTTCATTCAAGCCTTTGGTTTACCCGCGCTTATAACATTAGCACAGAATCAGTTCAGAATCAATCACCAAAAGAATAAGTTCGGTTCAGATGCGCTCTGTGTCAGTCTGCTTCAGGCTGAATCACACATGCGCATTATCATCAGCTCGTCGGTTCTCGCATCGGACGCGTCCGACAGAAACGGTTCTCGGTTCAGTGTACGAATAAATGTCGAAATAATAATTATTTATTATTGTTCTGCGTAATTTGAAGAGAAAATTTTTTGGAATCTTTATCCCGAATATATATATATATATATATATATATATATATATATATATATATCTTTTTTTTGTCTCCGCTGGTGTACCCTATTGTCATGTAGCAGATGCGACCGTTGTTTTTTTATCCACCACTCTCTTGCCATCACCATTATAGCTTACAGGGAACCCAAAGTGCACTCAAACACCAGACCTGTTGGTTATTGGAGGATCTTCTATTTCTGGTCTGTTAAACGCATTGGCCACCACGTACCGTGCGTGAACTGCTCGCTCACTCAGCGCGTGAGTGAGCGAGTGCCTGACTGAGTAGCCTAACATAAACATATAAGTTGGTGTTTTTTCTTCTTCAGGGGTGTCAGGGGCATTGCCTGTTACGTAGTTTGGGTTATTGGGCTACCTTGATGAACGCATATCATTATATTTCACTTTTTTTTCAAATATAATTAATTAGTTCAACGAACCGTTCGGTACATAATGCGTATCGCGTACCGAACCGAAAGCCTCGTACCGAACGGTTCAATACGAATACGTGTATCGTTACACCCCTAATATATTATATATATATGACTAGTTTTAAATAGTAGTCAAAACTATATAATTGTATCTTGATAATACTATAACACTACTTCTACATCATTTTCATGGAACATTTGTCTTGGTTTAAACAGGCCTTAATAATTGCAAATGGGCCTTTTGTTTGAATGTGTCTAGACATTATAAACTGAAAATAGCTGACAGAAATTTCTTTAAAAAGTCAGTCACCCAGAAGGTCAGTGAACAATTTGTGAATTTCCCAGTCCCAACCATTAAGTACCTCAAAAAACAGTTGCTACGTTGATAACCAAGCCCAATCCTAGCCTTGTTCTGTTGATCCAGGTGCATCTCCCATGTTACAAATTCATAGTAAGCCTAGAAATATGTCCATAGGCTGGTACACTGAAGTGAAACGTCAGCCTTTATTTTGCATTAATCATCTCCACACAACCCTGCTAATGTCATCGAACGACCACGGCATTACACATTAAACCCCAATGGCACAACAAAAAATAGCTTTTCAAAGGCTCTATGCACATCATACATGATAAATGAATCTATTTTGTCTTAATGGTAAATGGTGCACTAATGTTGGGAGTGCGTTTGGGTTATTACCCACAATTAGGACATGAAGGCATTTGAGCTTAAATGAGGTAGAAACTATTAAAGCAGAGACGACAGAGTGCTGTAGAGGACAAGTGAGCATTTAATGCAATCATGATGGCGCAACCTGTCTGGAACGAAACAGGTTCATGGAACAATGTGTAACCTCTTCGTGACACACACACACACACACACAGAAACACCTAAAGAGAGGTAAAAAAAAAACTATTACTTATTGCTACTCTTCCTGTGACATGTGGTAAATGTCTTTGCTCTGGCGCTGCATGGATGCCCGCTCAGTTACGCTTACAGTTATTGCTGGAGTCATTAGGCCCCGGGGAAAATAAACTGACTTCAAGCAAAGCACGGAGATAGAATCACTCACCGATGGAGTTAAGCACATGAAGGACAAACCGTTGTCTGGGGGCAAATATATCGGGAAGAATTTAAAGGTCCATTCGGAATATTTGACAAATGTATCCTTTACTGCAATCCACACTTAGTAGGGACCTGTATTTGATTTAATTTTGTTAGACTGAACCTCAAGAATACTCCACATCCAATTAAAAATCCTGGTTGGTCATTCCCAACCAGGGCTAAATGTAAAAATGTTCAAAATGGGAAAAAGTATAAATGTTTTTTTTTTTTTTTCTTGGCATTGTAATAAGTATTTATTTTATTTATTTATTATTATTATTATGCTTTAATTTATTCAGCATATATTACATTTTAAATAAGTGTTGTTCATCAAACAATACTGGAAAAAATGTTTCACAGTTTCCACAAAAAGTATGAAGCAGCATTTTAATAATAAGAACTATTATAGAGTATTGTGGACCAGTATTATAAATTCATTATTGTTTTCAGGAATAAATTACATTTTAAAATATATTCAAATACAAAACACTTATTTTATACTGCAATATTATTTCACAGAATATGTATTTTTAAAATATTATTTTAATCAAATAAATGCAGCCTCGGAAAGCAAAAGTGTATTTAATAATATTGATTATTATTTAGCTTCAATGACATGGCTATGGGGATACATGAGACAAAAGAGGCTGGAAAACACTGCCCTGGAACATCTACCTGGTTCCAGGACAGTCCATGAAATACAGTCGATGTCTGAGGCAGAACAGGAAGAAGTAAAACACATCGGCTGACTCTTATGTGCTCTTTGACATTCTGTAACCAGATCGGCTGTTTGTACAGGACTAATGGCAGCCACGGGAATCAGGGGCCCTGAGATTTAACTGAGTGGGAATGTGTAGAATGGTGGAGAAGTGGGAAGAGAGTATGAAAAACTCCAGCAAAGGAAAGAAACTGAGAGTCTAGCCTTAAACAAGATTTAAGCAGAAGATGTTTAGCAGAGGTCTATATAACCAGATAGTTAATAGTATTTATTCAATGCAGAGGGATATTATGTTTTATGATAAACTATTATTCACCAGTTTATTATTTACACCACAGATTTTATAGGTGTGCATGTTTTTAAGACCAACTGTTACACTGGTTTCCCCTCAGAATTATTACTATACTAAATATTGTGATATGATCATAAATATAATGATGTAAATTATTAACCATTTAAAGGAGCACTCAGTAATAATAACCTGAACTATGATTAATTTATTAAGTTGGAAAGTGTCTGATAACAAGGGGGTTGATCAAATCATGCTGTTCAAGTGATATTGATATGAAGCTCCTGTTAGGCTACTGATACGAGTCTTTATTTTATGTAAATGCATTTAAAGAGCTTTTTTGCATTGCCTTACTTTCCGTTGTTCTTTTAGTCCTGCTGTGTCCTGCTGGAGCTCACTGTGTGCTTGGTGTCTGTCTTTGAACACTGATGACAGTTGACTGTGTATATACGCAGATAGGTTCAATTTAGACTGTCCCATCCACTTGTTCAGGCCAAGATTTGACCCTCACTTATCCACGGATGGCGTCAGTCTCTCCCTTACTCCAAACACGGTATCGATTCAATCTCAAAGCACGCAATTAAGGCTACATCGGCGATATGGGCAGAGTGTCAGCCTCGATGAGGCCCAGTGCATGTCAACATGAGGGCCTTTTCAACTACCCTCTAATGTACCTTTCAAAAGAACTGTGAAATATAAAAGAAAGGCTGAGGGAGAAAAGGCAAAGAAAAAAGACAGATAAATGAGCTCCTCGAGTGGAAGAGAGAGAAGGGGAGGCCAGTAGGCTGAGAAAAGATGGTGTTGCACATCAATTGAGAGCAAATTGTCCAGAAAGGAGGACAGAAATGCATCAATCTTTTTCCTACAAGCCTCCGCAGGAGAGCTTTAGAGGGTTTGGGAAACACTTTCCAAGGTCTTTCTAGGCGATTCCAAGAACCATTATCGAGTTGGAGTTACAGAAGGTGCCTATTTCACACTTGATCTGACATTTCTTTCATAGTTTGTATTCAAGTGCAGATTTGTTTGGGGTCTATCGTAATAGTCTGATTATGTTTCTCATTATTTGAGATTATTATTGGGACAGTGGAAGACATTTGGTCACTTTGGCTGTCTTGGCTTTCTCGGAGTTGGCCCACCACATTTATAGCTGTTCCACTAAATCATAATTAATGATTTTCATACTGGCTGTTGCCAATTTGTAGTGCAAGTGAAGTGAGGTAGTTTAGATGTAATTTGGCAGTCTGCTAATACATGCTAGTATAATATACAGTGATTTGTTACATATGACTATTTTTATAATAACAGTTGTAGGTGTTCTGTGGAGGGATCTTCATAAATCAGGCCTGTATTGTTTAAGCAATGGAGATAACTAAGACAATAGATCTCCAAAACACAGAACAACTGATAGACAAGAAGGGTAAAGTGACAATATATAAAGTAAAGCATAATGCAGGTGGTGACAACCTAGGTTGCCGGTTTGAAACCTAGAGCTACCGAAGGAATGATACTCCACCTCATGTGATTCTAAACCCATGGTCAAACCCTGACACTACATAGTTTTATTTTATTATTATTATTATTATGATCAGCTAACATAACGTAACTCATAAATATGTCAACATAGGTTAAGAGGGGGAAAAAAGCGTCCAGCAGGAGAAACAGCAGAATAAAAATATTCTTCATAAATATTACATGCAGGTTCAAGTCAATGCTAGTGCTGCAGGTCCATCAAGATGATGGACAGTGATATTACAGACGCCTCTCAGATCAAACAGAATTTAAACAAACCCAACGATCTAAAAAGATGATTAACATCCTAAAAGTGTTTGGAATCAGAATCAAAAAAGCGATATCCGATTTGTAAATGAATCGCTCTTTTGAGTTGTGTTACAGATAAAGACATTCACCATCCAAACTAGGCTTAATCAAGATGATTGTTTCCCATTGCCATTGTTTGTCATTCAGCCTCATATACATGTATACTAAATTCATAGTCATTAAGAACAGATATTACTTTTAATCCACCTTGATCCAAGCTGAGAAAGACTATCAAACAGATAAATACAGTTGTTAGAAATTTCATCTGTATTTTCACATTTATATTTCAATAGACTTTCAATAAATAAATAAAAATACAAATAAAATAAAAAGTCTGTGTAATTGTGTGTGTGTGTTTATGTATGTACCCATGTTTATGTATACTAAACAATATGTGAATTAGTTTATGTATCATCTCAAATAAAATATATTTACCTGTGTTTGTTTGTCTTTCAAGCCTAAAAACTTTTGTGGTAAATTACACACATTACATTTGTTGGTATAGAGAGAGAGAAAAAAAAAAAAAAAACATATTATGTATTGTGCATATAGAGTGTCCATTGTGACACCTGAACCATTATCATAAAAATTATCATAGTTCAATATTTTATTTTAGTTACATATCATAGCAGACTGATATGTTTAAATGTATGAAAAATACAAGATACAGTTGTGAGATTTAAAAGCTTTGCCGCTTATTTCACTAAAAAATGCTTATATTTTAGTCCTTTCCTCACACAAAAATATTGTATGGCTTCATAAGACTTGAACAGCATGAACATTCAGCTAAACTTATTATTTTTATTTTGGTATGCAATATGCGCTTTGTAATTTTTGCATGAAATATTATTTTAAGGTTAGAATGCTCTTGAGGAAGAACTAAAAGCGTCTGGATGAAAAGCATCTGCTTTACAAGTGAACAAAGGATAACATTGAACAACACAGTTTATTGAACATCCGTTCTGACTTAAGCACAGAGATAAGAGTTTGAAAAGCAGAAAATATATTTGTATGAATAGTTGTGGCCCCGTTCGCTATTGGTCATCAGAAATTCCCTTCCACAAATTTTTCTTTCTACCTATAACTCTCTCTCTCATGCTCTCGCTTTCTCTGTTGGCAGCAGCACTGGCAGGAGTTATTACTGTGAGAAATGATTGGGCGGGTGCTGCCAGACCCTCTTGTTCACTCAGAAGTCTCCTACAATTGCACACGAACACAGTTTTGTGCCTGAGCACTCTCAAACCCACTCACATTCATGTTCACCATCTCTCACACACACACACACACACACACACACCTGCTTAACCCACACCTGCCTGGACACCACATGGCCTCTCAACCTCGTATGGTCTCACTCTATTCCTCTTTCTCTCTCTGGACTGGGATCTGTTCACCTGCAGGTGTCAGTGTGATTGCCTGCAGAGGGGAGGAAAAGCTTGACCTTTCCTCGCTCATTCTTCCTATGTCCCTGCTTACACTCTTTCTCTCCATCTCTTATGCAGCACAGAAGAGCAGAGAGGGAAATGGCCAGACAAAGCGTAAAGCATTCAGCTCATGCCTCTAAATTATGATAAATTAGCCTCTCTGGAGAGAATATAGGAATAAAAGACTGAAAAAGTAAAAAGCTGTGACTAAAATTGACTTTGACAACTTCTGTCTTTGCAAGCGAATAAAAAATAGTGCATTTACAGAAGTGTGTGCAGCCTTTTGGCAAATGGCGACCCTTTCTTTTCTTTTTTCCTTGTCTTTTTTTTTCTTTTTTCATGAAAGGTGACAAAAATATGTAGCCTTTATATAAAACAATAGTTGGCCATTTTGCCGAACTGAAATGAAAGGCTTAGCACTGACTGAGGTAAAACGCTTTTCTTTTCTCCGGTACTTAAACTGAATTACACGCTTCTTTAAAGTGTTCACTCTGAATGAGCACAGATGGACAAGTCACAGAGAAATACAGTGCCAGTACAAAGAGTCCTTTTAAGAGTATGAGCTGTTGATTAGTCCTGACAGGACTCCTGGTACTTGACAAAAATTATTCAGCCTCAGGTATGAAGGTAAGGTATGAATGTTTAGGAAAGCTGTTTACAATGTCATTTTTAATATGCAGAAATAGATTTTCCTGACCTATATGTGTGCATTTTAAGTCTCATAAATTGGTTAATTATACAGGTTTAACAGTTTTTATTAATTTATTACAAATTAATATTTTCCAATAACTTTAAACTGATTTTGACATTTTATGGACATTTTTACCTTTATGAGGCTCTTTTTTTTTTTTTTTTTTTTTAAGTGTCCATTATCTTTTGAGTAGAATTCTTACAATTAATCAGTGAATTAGAATTATAAGACATTCATGCTGTTAACAAACAATTTAAATCAACTCACAAGCTCCATCTGAAGTGGCATTTAGATGTATTTACACACTGTTTGAGTCAAGACATGAATGCATTTAATCTGCAATTACAAATGCATAAATATTAGAGATGTTCCGATTTATTAGAGATGATCCCTTTTTCTCTTCTCGATACCGATTCCGATACCTGGGCTCAGGGTATCGGATGATACCGAGTACTGATCCGATACCTGGGTGTGTATCTGTATATACAGCTGTATATACTACTAGCCCTGTGTAAATTGCTAGAATTTTTTTATGGTGTGCTTCAGACTTATCCCTTAATAAAACATGAACAAATACATGGTGAACTACTGTATTCATTTCAGTATTTTTATTATCTGACATGAATTTGACAGTAATATTATTTATTTTCTTAAGCGAAAAGGAACTTCAAATGCAGCCAAAAATCTAACACCGCAAACTAAAAACGGTATTTTAGTTTTACAATATAACTGTATAAAAACGGTAAGTCTAGGAATATAGAAAAATATATATTAATCAGATAATCTCTTTACAACAAAACAAGTAAAAAACAAGCAACCGTCTAGGCATAATTATTATTATTAATAGAGACGTAGTAATAATAATATGTCTCTATGTCACTATATGAGACACACAGCAGAGACTATAAAACAGCGAGCTCCCGCGCATCTGCGCCCGTCACCCACAGAGATGTAGAATTTGCAGGAGTAATATTTAAATAGTATTTTGCAGTTTAATATTCACAGACACTAGTATATATATATATTCGGCTACAGTCTGGAGCCCTGCGCTTAGACTAACACGGAAGCGACTGAACGCAGCTGCGGGTACCGAATATACTAGGGAGTCAGTAACTTACTACCGGTACTACAGATACGCTGATATCATCCCATTTTTAAATTTTTAGCACTGACTTGGTAGTGAAGTGCCAGTACTTGTGGCATCCCTAGTCGCCATTTTACTGTCTAGTTGGTCTAGTCTGAAATACTGCTAAACAGCGGACATACTGCTAACCACTGATCTATAATATAGAAGTGGCTTCACTGTCTGTTGGCAGTTTAGAACACGATGAACGATCCAGTCATATATAAGGTGTTTCTCAATGTCAAGGACGGATCCTCAGAAGCCAAAATTCAGAGGATGCTACGTCATCGACATCCGTCGAAGGACTGTTCCAATGTCGAGGATCCTCATAATTTCAACCGAGGACTGAGTCTTCGTTCTAAAAATATCCCATACACAGGAAAGGATGGATATGTGTAGCCTTCGCGCTCTCAAATCACCCACAATCATATGCGCGCAGCTTTGCTATCTAGTTCAAACAATTCAACCGAATTCAATTCGGACCTCTCATTTAACAATTGTTAGCTTGGTTGTCGTCACTGACATTAAGTCAAGTCAAGAAAAGTCAAGTCTATTTTATTGTCAATTCTTCCACATGTACATTACATACATACAGAGAATCGAAATTGCGTTACTCTCAGACCCCCGGTGCACGCAGATAGCATTAACATTAAAGAATAAAAATCTAGATAAAAATATAAAATGTAGATACAACTATACAATAAGGGAATGTTAAAAAAAGTCATAATAAAATTAAAAATAAAGTTAAATAAAGCAGCGCCAAGGCAAAAGACAGAGGTGCAAATCAATGAAGTGAACAACAGTGGAGATAAAAGGTTTTTTAGTGCAAAAACAAAAGCTTATTAAGTCTGACTAAAGTGATAAAGGGCTCAAGAGCAATTGATATTATACCAGAACAATTAATATTATACCAGTCACAGCGTTATTCATAGCTTTCACATCTTTTTTTAACAAGGACCAAAGAACAAACGGAGGAGTTCATACGTCTCCGTGTAGAAAACAAGCAGCCATTTACCGGGGGGAGATACACCGCGGCGAATGGATATCAGTGAGAAGCAAATTATTTTTAAAAAGCAGACCTTTTCACTGACATAATGACGCAATGACGTGCACTTGCTAGCCTGTTCCATTTACTTGTTCTTTGAATGCTAAAGAGGAGCCTATGGAGGGACTTGTGTCTAAAGCATAGTCTTTTAATTAACTTCTTGTTTATTGAGCTGTTGTAAAAAATCAATATCACATTTGTAATCATGGTATTTTTTTGGGAGAAAAACTGCATTCTTCATGTGAAATTGATTGACTATAGGAAGTGGTAGAAATATATAAATTTACTGCCCCCATGTCTTGAATTTGTGATCATTCTAAACGTATTTTATTAGACTGAATCATGCAGTGAAAGAACGCACTCTAAATGTGCACTCTCACTAGTCTTCACTTTGTAGTGGTGTTTTGAATGTTCTTTTTTTTTTTTTTTTTTTTTTGCAAAATACTCCATAATGTCAAATCACACATCATTAAAACAACAATTATAATATCGCAGACAATGCATATCGCACACCCCTACAACTGAGTCATCTCAGATGAGAAGATACGTTCTATTGGGTTTTTATCCTTGCAGCACCAAAGCATAATTAATGTAAGGTAATTATTTTACTTTAGTGTTTGTGTGTGTTATTGGGGAAATACAGAGGACCGGACCTTGGGGGCCTCAATGGTGGGTACGACCCTGTTCATGAAGTGTTTCAGTCTGGTTTTAAATCCCTGTATAGTACAGAAACTGCACTGTTGAATGTTTTAAATGATTTGTTACTTTTGTTACTAGCAGTGCTATAGTGCTATGTACGTACATTATTTGGTTTTGAGGCTTTAGATTCATCCTAGAGACTTGGGAATCTTTGGAATCTTTTTTAATCTGTAATAAAAGTTTAATTTGCTGATTTGTTCAGTGGCACAATATATCTTTAAGTGGGTGGTGAAAAGCAGCAACACAACCACAATAGACATCGGAAGGAATTATCAGATTTCCATCTGCAACCAAACTTCTATTATGCTCCTCTGCTGCACTTCACTACACAGTCATTTCTTCACATTAATTTGTTGTGGATGTGTGCTGGATGAAATTCAGTAAGTTTAGCAAGTCCACCAATCATGTTATGCATTTGTGATATAACCATTCTTTAAATGAGTTATTCATTAAAAATATTAGTTCAAAATACAACATTAGTGTGTGGAGGAGAGTTGTCAGCTGTGTCCAGCTCCACATCTGGGGTCTTTTCAGGTTCATCCAGATGGTGCTCTCTCTGGGCTGCATTGGCCCTCAGGGGCCCAGCCAGAGTACAGGAGCAAAGGGTCGTCATCAAACCTGCTGTATCCTCCTCTGTCCTCTCCACCTAAGACAGATCCAGCTGTGATTAACGGGCAGAGCCCTGTCCCTCATCCATCTTGTTCTTGCTTCCATTCCTTCTGTTTTATGGCTCTGTCTCTCACCCTTTCCTCTCCCTGACAAGGGATACTTACTTCTTTCATTCACTCTTCTGTAGCTGAAAAGGGGGGTAAGTGGGGTGACAGAGAAATCTGTTCCATTTCAGTTTCAATTACATTTAATTTAAGCAATATTGCTCAAGCAATAGTGCTGTTGTTGAAAATCATGGCTCAGATTTAACCCGTAGACCAGCAGCAACAGGACTGTTAGTTTGATTTTCCTGTAATAGTTCAATAAACAAGACGTTAACATTCAGTACTTTTCACAAGGGGTGGATCTGTTATGCTTCCATAGCTGCCAGTAGCACAGAAAATATTGTACAGGTAGAAGGAAGAATGAGTTCTGCTCAATAAAGCCTAGAAGTTACGTAATGTCCCATGGTAAGAGAAGAAACTAAAGCAATAAGAGCCTGCGTTCAAGTAAAAACTATTTCGAGAAATTACTGACTAAAGTGTTTGATTGGTCTATATACAATGCCCATGCTTTAATGTTAAAAATCTGGATATATCTCAAACACGACATGTGTGGGAGACAATCAATTAATATTTCCAAACTAAAAAACACTTTGCAAAGAAACAGAAAGCTGGCTACAAAACAATAATCCTTTGGAGGCTGTCAGATCCACTTGAGATTATTAATGATTTATTTGTTTTTATTAAAAGAAAAAAAGGCCAGTGTCTTTAAATTGAATGGTAAAATTAAGAATTTTCACTATTCAAGTTCATTAAAATGGACAGCCTGGTTCTTGCATCAGCATGTATAGGGCTCATCTATGTCTTTCCAAGTAAATTAGATTTAGCCAAAATATATTTCCTTCACTTGATTTCTTAATGTATTGCATATGGCAGTGGTGTAGGTGATAAATTGCAGCTACATCTGTGCATATCTGAAGATGTTAGATGTTTAGACTTTAATTTAAATAGATTTAGTTTTTCTGTACGTATAGGCAAGAGCAAATGACAGTACGAGTGTGCAGTTCTCTTGAAACTGCTATATTGCAATACTTTGCAGCAACCCATAATGATTAATTACTGTAACTCACAAGTCTAAAGTGTCTAGGGTGAGTTTAACATTTATAATCAAAACAATGAGGAAGAGTTGTGGAAATGAAGAAAATAAAACTGGCAGAAAATATTCATTAAATCGGAAATATTTCAAATTCAAATTGCATGTCATAAAGACAAGACAGGTAAAGAGAGAGGAAGAGAGCATCTGGATTCAATGGAGGCTCAAGTGAAGGAAATGTAAGTTTGTCCTCCTCGTACTAAATTTTTTTGTAATTAAATTAACATTAGTGTTTCATTCTCAATGCTTATGATATGTAGAGAGAGAGAGAGAGAGAGAGAGAGAGAGAGAAAGAGAGAAAGAGTAATAGACATGTAAAGAAATTAAGCATTTTAACGTCAACTCTGTTATAGGTGTCACAATATACCGGTATTGCCGATAAGGTTATATTCAAATTATGAAATATCGACATTGTGTTAATTATAGGGTGTGATGATATACCGGCATTGGTGATAACCACAATATTTAAAATAAAAATTCAAACTTATCCTCTGATGCCACATGGACTACTTTGATTATGTTTTTATTACCTTTTTGGACATTGACAGTATACCATACATACATTTTTAATGGAGGGTCAGAACGCTCTATGACTAAATCTAAAATATCTTAAACTGTGTTCCGAAGATGAACGGAGATCTTAAGGGTTTGGAACGCCATAAGGGTGAGTCATTAATGACAGAGTTTAAATTTTGGGTGAACAAACCTTTAACTGCATGACTTCATTGGCATACCTATATGTTAAAGAGATTAAAATATGGTAAGGAAAGTTAACAGGTTAATGTATTAGTTTTTATGTTAATATTTATCTAGCATACTGTTGAACTTGACAGTATTTTCTATCTTGTTATTTCACAGGGAGCTTTAAAGAAAGCCAAAGTCTCAGGTCTGCTTTGACCTGAAGAAAAAGTGAAGTTTTCTATAGATACATCTATAGTGCTTTATCGATATAGTGAATTATTTTGGCCACAATAGCATATGAAAAATCTAATATCGCGACAGCCCTACTCTATTAATAAATTATTACTATTTTCAGTTTGTGTTCATGTTTGTTGTTGTCTTGAAATATTTCCTCAAGCCTTTGGTTTGTGTCGATTGAATTTCCATGCATGTTTTTGTGTGAATCGCAGTTCTTTTTTTTGCTCACAGATTTCTCACATACAGGACATGCTCAGCCTTGTCATTCTATCAATAACAAATCCAACCAGGAGAGTTTCTATGGTAACGGTAGCATGACATGCACTGGGCGATACAGCTGAGCCACTAGATTCTGGAAAGAGTGGCAAAGAGCTTGGAGGCCAGTTATTACTGACCCAACACACACACACTTAAACATCAACTCTGTTCTCTAAAAGAGAAAATACAGAAGAATGGACAGAAATTAACAGAGAAACTGCAGGAGAGGAAAATGAAAGTTTTCATTAGAAAGGCATCCTTTAATATCCCGGTGCTTTCTTCATAATCCATGTCTTTCATCTGTTGAATGCATTTAAAGAGGGTTTATCTGCTCTTTGCATTTAGCAATTAATTAGTAGAGAGGAACATCATAAGACACAGAGCGACAGAGCGAAAACAAGCAAAAAAGCTCTTCTGTCCTTTGTTTGCAGCTCAGCTGGGGTAACTCGGAGAGCTCTAAAGAACCTTTTAAATTTCCCTTCCCATCTCCCATACAGAGAGAATGGCATTACCCATCATTCCTAGTCTTCCTAACACTGTAACAAAGCAACATAAATAAAAGCCAGTCCACTTTTAAGATATTATTTCACCCAAAACATGAAAATTCTGTACACTTGTTCACCCTCGTGTCATTCTCAATACTGTTTTTGATTTGAGTGTGAACATGACCTGTTATTTGTGAATAAACTGAATGTGCATCTCATTCATGGAGGAAATAAACAAATTAGCCATCGTGTTTGTGAACCAGGGTCTGCTGACTGACTCGATGAAAGCAGATCTATTACTGCTCAGCAGTTTGGGGTCAGTAAGATTTTTTTTTTTTACTTTATTTTTATTTTTAAAGCAAAATGAATACCAACTGTTTTCAGCATGTAAAATAACAAAAAAAAAATGTTTCTTGAGCAGTAAATCAACATATTGGAATGGTTTCTGAAGTATCATGTGACACTGAAGCATGACACTGAATATGACTGCTGAAATATCAGCTTTGCAATCACAGAAGAAGAAGAAAAAAAAAAAAAAACTTCACATTCAAACCTGTGTTTTTAAACTCCAATAATACTTTCAGTATTGCTGTTTTTACTGTATTGATCAAATAATTGCAGCCTTGATCAGCATAAGATACTAATAATAATAATAATAATAATAATAATAATAATAGACCTCAAACGTATTGTATTGCTTGATTAATCACTTTAATTAAAAACAATCATGGAATAAATTTAAAACGCATAAATGTGACTCATAACTACAATACGATGACACAGTAAGGATGTTACTGAAACCGATGCTTAAACACGGCACTAAAGTCTCTTAGTACATTCGTAGATCACAAAATCTAAGGCTTGTTTCATTGTGAACATCTCAGTGCTTTTTAACGAATCATTGTTTCCATAAATAATTTCTGCATAGTTTCACACTGAACAAATCAAAATCCTCAATACTAATGAGAGCAATCTCTGAGGGAAACATTTCAATGACTTAAATTCCTGTTTTCATTTTTGGGTGAAGTATTCCTTTAACCTTCTATGAATGCACCGATTACAGTTGAAAATGTCAACTAAATGTCAAATATCTTTTTTGTTGCTCGTTGGAAAACAATTGAGATTTGAACAACTTTGACTTTTATCATGAACAAGCACTGTGGCTTGTTAGCATAAAAGCAGCATTATTATACCTTGTGCTGCAAAATTGCTAGTTTGGATGCAGTAATCTTGTTTGTCTTTCCATTCCTTGCAGCAGTTTCTCCTCCTGAAGACATTACACTCAGCTTGTACTAATGTATGCCATTAACATCACGTCACTGGTGTGATCTGAGGGTATATGCAGGACAGAAATCATGTCATACTACTCTTTGTCAGCACCATGCATTAGCATTTCTGTCCATAAAATGTCCCAGTGCCGTTAAACGAGTCATACTTTTTAAAAGGAAACTTATTAGAATAAAAAAAAAAAAAATGTAAGTGCAAACTGAATGTAATGCTTTCAGACACTTAATTGCATGTTATTTACAATTAAATAAAAATTAGTCGAACTTAAAGAGTCTTTCTGACACACTCAAGTAGGGCTTAAATGCATATTTACATGTAATTTCATGAATACTATTATTTTTGAAATATGGTTAAAGTTATATGCCCTCCAGGAGCTTGCATTCCTCTTCAGAAAACTCGAGCTGCGTCAAAACGCTATGGGGAATGCATTTAGGTTGAGCGACTCTGAATAGGCTTGCTTGAGATGAGCAAAATCTGTGCAAATTGATCATTGGTGATCACCGCGAGATGGATGCCGGTAGAAAAGTGTCTGAGTTACGTCCGCCTTGCTCTGATGTCATGCTGGCGTGTGCCAAAAAAAACTCTTGCACCGACTGTGCTGATCAAAGTAAGAGAGGAAACGACTGACTGACGGCACAGTCTCATGCTGATTGGCTTAGAATGTCAGCTGATACATTTTCTCTTTATTCTAGGAATTAGATTACAAATTTCTTTATTTATATTTACATGCAAAAACTAAACAAAAACAAAACACGCATAGTGAAGTTAAGGATTAAGATATGCGTTTATTTTTCTCTTTATTCTATTGTATGTTTGTGTGAATTAATAAATCAATCCATTAAAAACATACATGCACACATACTTAAAAAAAATAACAACAGCTCTTAAAAAAAATAACAGCTATGTGTACTGTGCTAGACTAACTGAGACTTGTCATGACACTTGAATACTTTTGTTGTTCTCTCGTTGGTCTGATTGCTTCTGTTCTCATTTGTAAGTCACTTTGGATAAAGCGTCTGCTAAATGCCTAAATGTAAATGTAAAGTGTACTACCAAATGTACTGACAAACATTTATGGCAAACTAAAATAGAATGCTTGAATGTTATTTATACTGACTTATTGTCTTGTTTATGAATATTTTTCATCCATGCATTCATGACCTTTAGACTGGACTATTGTAATGCACTTCTAGGTGGTTGTCCTGCATCTTCAATAAACAAGCTACAGGTCGTCCAAAATACAGCGGCTAGAGTCCTTACCAGGTCAAGAAAATATGATCATATTATCCCAATTTTCAAGTCTCTGCACTGGCTACCTATTAAGTTCCATATCAATTACAAAATATTATTACTTACGTATAAGGCCCTAAATGGTTTATCTTCTGTGTACCTAACTAGCCTTCTAGCATGCTACAATCTATCACGCACCCTGAGGTCACAAAATGCTGGACTTTTGGTAGTTCCTAGGATAGCAAAGTCCACTAAAGGAGATATATATTTTTTTTACATTTGGCTTCCAAATTCTGGAATAGCCTTCCTGATACTGTTCGGGGTTCAGACACACTCTCTCTGTTTAAATCTAGATTAAAAACACATCTCTTTGGCCAAGTATTCAAATAATGCATCTCATAATTTTGGACTGCAGTTCTATCTGATCAAATGTGCATATTCTTTAGTTTGAATTAAACTAATAAATTTTACCTGATTGAAACAGCAGCTACACTAATTATGTCTCTATTTGTTTCTCTGTTTTGCTAGGATTTACACAAGCTCCAATCTAGATCCAGAACACCCGAGAAGAGATGATGCTGACCCCTCAGAGGACCTCAGATGATGCTATCCCTGAAACAACATACATCATCATCCAACATCATCTGGTTGAAAATGTCTGTCATATGCACATAAACTGACAGTCACCACTGATAAGCTACTACTAAATATTGTAGAAACGTAATTTTCTGTAAAGTTGCTTTGCAATGATTTGTATCATAAAAAAGCGTTATACAAATAAACTTGAAATGAATTGAACAGAATATTTTTAATTTCATATTTGTAATTATGAAGCTGCAATTTTAATAAGAATACTTAAAGTGTGACAATGGATTTTAAAAACAATGATTTATTTTAAAGTAAAACTTTAATTTGAGTGCATGTATAAAAAATAAAAAAAACGACTTAAATGTATCAAGAAACAGGCAAGAATGTGTACTCTCTTTAAGTACACTTATGTGGCCTTTATATTAAATTAATATTCAATTACCTTCAAGCACAATTTCGGCTGTAAGTACACGTTCAATACAATTAAGCACACCATTTTTTTTTTTTTTTTTTTACAGTTACACAGTTCTCAAAACAAGCTGCATCCCAGTTTGCATATCATCCATCATATTTAACTTTCAAGATTAGGACAGTCCGTCCCAAATCATACTGTTGACGATAAAATGCTAAAGAATCCTGAATTGTATGCTAACGGATATTTGTCTCTGAACAGTATTTTAATGTTTACATACAAACACAAACAGCACCTGTTTAAAGGAGTCTGAAGAAGCAACTTTCTTTATAGGAATTGAGACGCAGCCTTAGATTCTAGTTGTGAGAGAGAGAGACAAAAAAACAGAATGTGAGTTAATGTGTGCAGTCACCGGAGGCCTGACAGAGGACAGGTAATTTCAGGCTAGTGATTACAGCATCCTGACTCTGATAAAGTGAGTGTTGTTTTCCACCTGCACTATCAGAGGGAGCCGTACCGCTGTCTCAGTCTATCACTTTGGAGAAATTAGAGCCCCGAATCAGCCCCTATCTGCATGCATGCAAAATAACAACCCCACAACAGGAGACCTGTAGTAAAACACTGACCTAGGTTAGAATATATATGCATAGGAATTGTTTACTAGGGGAAAACAACAGATAAACAAGGCAGCTAGAGACACAAGCTGTGGAAAAACAATGAAGATAAATGTATGTTTGCTACCTTTTAGACTAACAAGTTTGCACCAGGCATCATGGGTATATAGTGTTTCTTACCATTTTTTTAATTACAATGTGCTTTTCCCCTATGTCTTGGTCTTGCTTCCTGATCTGGAAACAGATTTACTTTTGTGTCACTTTCTGCTGTGGAAAGCTCATAACTTTCGTGGACTGAATTCTGGGATGGGAGCTTATCCAGGGAAATAAACAGTCATTTAATAGCGAAAAAAACAAACGGTGGCTTACCTCCCGCTGCTGTTCCATTAACTTCAAGGCTAAACTCTAAAAACAATGAAAACTGTGTATATGTGTGTGTGTGCTAGAGACACAAAAAGAAAAAGAGTTAAAGAGCGAAGTTCAATTGCATCTCTGATAAAAGTAAATAGCCAAGGGCATCCCTAAGAAGAGATTAAAACATCAAAACTATAAACACTCTCCCTATCTCTCTTTAACATATTTCTGCTTCAAAGCATGAATGTTACAAATTTTCATCAAACACAGATGTTACTGATTTGGAAGCATTTATCCTGTCAGATTCATTATTTTGTAATGGAAACACCAAGGCCATTGGTGAGTTGAGGAATGTAGGGTTATATATATTTTCAGTGTGATTTTCGAGTGATTTTCGAGTGAAGTCCACTTTTTTTTTTTTTTTTCGGAGATGGTTTAAAACTTAAACTTCACTCAAATATCACACTGAAAATTTAATAAATAAAAATGTTGATATAAGAATTTTACTTTGGAGCACAGGAAATATATATATATATAGATATTCAGAATATGTGTGTTACCCAAATAAAATTGACAAACAGTAAGTCTTTGAGAAGGGGTTTATCCAGCTAGATGGTGCATTAGAAATGTACATTTCCTGTTTCCAAAATGCATCACAAACTGCTTGAAAAAATCTGTAAGCTAATTCCACATTGCACAAGATGCAAACAACCGTACGCCTGTTTCACACATACTCCGTCTGCAGTGCGTATGCATATTTTATATGCATATGCGTATGCAACGGATTCCAGTTGCATTCCAGGAGCGTTGCATCTGCAGCAGTGCAGCGTTCGTTTATGTACCGAGTAGCGGACTGCAAACGCAATAGAACCACTACATTTAAATCATCACAGCCAGCAAAGCTTTGAACGCAATTGTTTTGAATAAGTGCACAGTTTCGTGGTCTGTTGAGGAAGTACAGATGTTCCTCTTGTTGACAGATGAGGAGAAAATCCAGCGAGAGTTTTTACCAGTTAAATGTTCCTACTGTGAAATTAGAATTTCTGACTTCCGAGAACAAATGGAAATCAGTATATAACTGCATCACAACTGTTCCAGTAATTAAAGTGTCTAAATAAACAATGTTTAATAAAACAAATATGCACTTGGAAAATTATCATAGTTATAGGAGTACCAACATGTGTGTGGGTGTGTGATAAAGGGGGAAAGGGTAAACGGTTGAATATATGTGTGACATCTATTTGTGTGTGACATTCAAGTGGGAGTGTTAAGGAAAAGGGCATTTTGGCAATGGACACACAGGTGTGCATCCACTCCTACCTCTGCCTGCTAACAAATCAGGAAAACATGCTCTGATGGGCCCTTAAGGGACAAATATATCAGACTAAACACAACATGGCTTTGGAAGAGTTCAACATTCTAGAAACCCCCAGAGTCATTTAGAGCAGAACTATGCTGCGATTAAAACATCTAATTGTTGAATGAATCTTTTATTTGATTTTCATGCTACTTATTAATAATCAGCATATAGAGGGCTTAAGTATACTTTTGTCACACAGATAGAGCACAGAGACTGAAGTGTTGACAGTGTGTTGTGCATTGTTGACGAAGTGCGTGGAGCACACCAAATCACATTTGTAAAACACGACCTACCGCAGAGAGGACCGTGTGCATTTAACCTGACTCCCTAAGACATCTCTACTGAAGGCCAACCCAGTTCACACCTGCATCTAATCACATGCACAAGCACAAATGCACACGATCCCACAGTTCAGTGCTGATTGGAGGGTGTGTAGCTGTCAAATTGGATGTCTGCTAAGCTCTCAGCACCTGCTGTGTTTGCCTGGGGTTCATTGGGACAAAGTGAGACACAGAAAGCTTACATTAACATAAATAAACATAATGCAAGTACATTTACATTAATTTATCTCTTATATCTGTGCTTCATTAGCCATTACAGCCATAGTTGTCTGAACTTGGAATTCTGTGAATAAGATAAAGACTTTTTCTTGAAAATGAGGATGTCAAAATTGCTCCACAGGTATCTAATACAATACTAGAACAGCTGTACAACATGCAAAATAATTAGCAGCTTTGAATTCCCTTTTATTCTTGAGCATGTATTTAAAATTTAGAACCACAGATTTTGTAGTTGTGGTTGCTTTTAGAGATATTAATTATGGTTACGTTTAAACGACAATGATGTAGTCAAAAACTGAAAAGTTTTTCTCTTACGTTTTTTTCATCAAACATTTTCAAAATGATTTGCATCTATACATATCCACTAAAAAGGCTAAAAACTATGTTTTGCAAATGCCAGGCCAATAGTTGGTGCTGTCACCTTGTTAATAAACAGTACCCATAGGGAAGTTATGTTGTATATGATGTGTCTCTTTTGTTGGTTGTAATATTGCTGAAGTAAATCCACACTTTGCTAAAGAAGCATTAGCAAACTCTTAAACAGCAACAACAGTAACATATTAAAAAACATTAAAAAACATAAAAAAAAAAAAAAATATATATATATATATATATATACACACACACACACACACACACACTTTCACCCTCCCGGCCAAATGCAATGGTTTCATCTTCACTTCCTTCCCCTAAACTGTTTGCATCTTTGGATGCTGAGTGCTGTATCCAAACTTGTTGACAGAAAGTTGAGTGGAATTGAAAAAGTGTGGAAGAAAAAGATGCACAACCAACTGAGAGAACCACAGCATTATGAGGAGTGCCAAGCAAACTGGATTCAAGAATTTTAGAGAACTTCACATGGAATGCACTGAGGCTGGGGTCAAGGCATCAAGAAACACCACACACAGAAGGAATTTGGCTACAGCCAAAATTTGAGTTGAATTACTGAAATAAATGAACTTTTCCTTGACATTCTAAATTATTAAGAAGCACCTGTATATATATGTATTGATTTTTACAAATTAGAATTTTAATAAACCATTTGCTGACCTGTCATAACTTTGTATACACTCTTAGAAATGAAGCATGGGTGTAGTTAAATTTAAATACTAGTTTTATGGTAAAATTACTAAAAGTATTATGTTTATATAGTAAAAATAAGCAAGTTTCATTGCATTAAATTAATAGTATAATATTTCAAGTCTACAAAATGTCACAGATTTAAACCAACTTAACCAGATCATTTTAAACCTACTAGCAGTTGAAGATTGTCCCAAAGCGCTTTCCGTACTTGCAATTTCGCAAATGCACAGGAGGAAGCAAGAAGCATCCATTTTCCATCTGCCCTTGGCCAACTTTTTTAAATCCGTTATCATCCATAAATTATTTGGTAAGTAGAACGTTTTTTTAGTAATATATTTTACAATTGCACATTTGTGAAATGTTTTTGTGTGCTTAGACGTATACTTTGTTGATAGTTTAAAACGATTTATTGCTAGCTTAATTAACACAGAATTAGCCTGTATCCTTGTCATAGTTAAGTGTTAGAAGTGGTCATTAAATTACCGAAATATTAGAATTCTGTGTAGTTATTTTAGTTTAGTTGTGTTGTAATTTAGCTTTAAACAATGCGCTTTATCTTTTTATTGATAATTAACATTAGCCTAATATAGCACATGGCATAGCCATGATCTTTTTTTAATGTTTTTTTTTTTTTTAGTTACAGTTTTAAACTAGTATTGTTCTTGTTTTGTTTTTTAAACTCCATTATATTATTAAATTAGTGCTGCTGTCTGTTAGGGCTGCTCCGATCACGATTGGCCGATCGTTAATGCTCATCTCATCAGTAAAGCAGGTTCTCTAATCAGCAGTTAATTCCATCAGGTGCCTGATTTCACATAGAGCAGCTGTTACTACACAGAGCCATTGTTAACTGAGAAGATGCGCAAATCCACGTTCATTTTCAGCATTTATTGGCACATCTTCTCAGTTAACAAGGACTCTGTGTAGTAACAACTGATCTATGTGAAGTCACGCACCTGATGGAATTAACCCCTGATTAGAGAACCGGCTTTACTGACGAGATGCGTGATTAACGATCTGCCGATCGTGATCTGAGCAGCCTTACTGTCTGTTATTAAGGCGGGCATACACTGTACCCATCATGAAATGAGCCAGTCAGTGGCTCAAATATAATTGCTATAGATTTGGAAGGGATTCTATATCATTAACACTTTCATGTCTTTTTTTTTTTAGGCTCTGAATGTGGAGGTGCAAACAGTGTCCTGAAAGTAAATCTACAAGGTAGCAATTACTAAAACACTATAAATTAATCCATGGCCATTAGGGTCAGGGACACTCCAGATATCCATGCACATATTATGAATGCCCATGCTCATTCAAAACATGGAATGCACTTAAAACTTATTTGAGTTGATGTCATGTTGATGTTTTACATTTAAGGACTACAGAACAAGTAATATTGAAAAAGAAGAAAAACCCACAGGTAATCAAAAGTAAAATGGAAGGAACCTTTGCCTATAGAAGACAAGAAGTTGTTGGAAGATATGCCCTTCATAGCAGAGTTCAAAAACTGATGGCCTGTTTTCTGAGAGCCAGGTAAAGTATTATTCATCATCTGTATTTAATTTAAATACGTGGAATTAATGTCTAAATACTGTATTTGGGTATAAAACAAATGAGCACATATTCAATTGACAAAGGTTTGGAGGCAATGTGGTAAGAATCCATGCATGTGGTTGTTCTACTCTATATTACAATGCACATTACACATACATCCATATAAATTGGTTACAGATACATTGAACCACCAACTAAAAACATTTAGCCAACAGCAAACTCATGTTCCCTCTACACCAGGGTGTCACACTCAAGTTTCAGAGAGGGCAAAAATTAAGAAATGGTACTGCGTGCCAAACAGTCTCATAGTGCTGTCTTAATATTATTATTATTATGAACATGCCAGCTCCACTTTTAAGGCAAACTGGATATAATTGTACCACGGCCAGATGTAGCCCACAGAGTTTGAGTTTGACGTGCCTTATCTACACCATATGTGATCATTTAAATATATTTGTTTTAACTTAAGAGACTCATAGTGAATTTGTGTTTTAATACAGGTAAATGCAGAATTCACCCTCATCACCACTAAACCCTTATGTCCCGACTGGATCATTACTATAGCCAGCTATTGAGGGTATTCAAAAAGAAGTGCGGAACAGCAAGACGTGATATCGACGTAATCATCGCAGAAATGGACATGGTATGTGTTTTGGGTGTATTGGGCTCCAACCCATGGGGGTTTAACATTTACTCTAAACATAATTATGCTTTTTTTATTTTTTTTATTATGGTCTTTAACCTTTCTATGGAAAGATAAATTATTTGCGAATACAAATACTACACTATTTACAAATATGATTCGCTATCCACAAATACAAAATTCTATGATTTGTACAAACAGATGTAGTTCTGTAAATGTTTTTAATTTATAAAAAGGATACTTTATATTTTGTGCACATTTATCATGAAATGTCAGTTGAACATCTGCAACTCTGCTTGTGAATTGTTGAATCTGCTTTTCTGAATTGCCTGATGCAATTTCTCATTCGTCCATTCAATTACGTTTATTTTAGTTCAAACTGAACAGTATTGCCTCCTTCAAGGTGTCAATGGTATAAGCTTGAGAAACACTTGAGCTGTTTATGTAAAATGTGGCTCGCTAAACAGTGAAATTATTTTCTCAAAATGATGTCCTTAAAAGGAATGAGTGTGTGTCAGGCAATTGACAAATGCAGATTCAACACCACAAACTGAACTGCAGATTTACAACTGACATTTCATGAAAATTGCACAAATCAATTAATTAAAAGCATGGTAGAATAAGGTCGTAATAGATTTGTCAATGTGATAATGGCAGTTTCCTCAAATAAAATGTTCAAAATCAGTTGTTTCCCACAGAATCCAAGTGTTGAAGTACGATGGACATTGATCCTAAAGGCGTTGTGCGTCTACTTGATTGAAAAGCCTGACAGCCTTATTAAGGACTACTGGGTAAGTCGCATTCTTTGTCAATCATAAACAAATTGATACAGAAAAATATGTATTTCTATATTTTCATTTCACAAACCTGTGAACTGAAATGTGTTGTAGGCTCAGAACATGCATGTTATGCTATTTTGATTTTTGCCAATGTTGGCAATATCAAATTTTCAAAAACAAATATGATGATTGATCAACCAAAAACATAATGGACAACAATTTCTACATTAATGTATAACATTTTGTAAAGTTAAGCCAAAGAAAAAAAAATCTGTCTTATTTAAACACAGGCAAAATAATAAGCAAATATACTTCTTGGGAATGTGTTCTCTAATTGTAAACTTAACATCTTTTGGGTTTGTTTCTAGTGTCATAGATGCATAATTAATAATGGGTCTCTTTCTTTGTCATAGGCTACTGAGGATATTGGTATTAATGCAATGATGGAAATGGAGAGACTGGATTTGGGTGTCTACATTGTTCGACATGATGGAGCAGATGCTTCAGATCCACCTGAGGATGTTGGCGTCATCATTGAAGGCTGCACAGTGCTGCGAGATCTGAGAGAGGCTGCAAATGGATGTGCAGTCCTGTTTGGCTTGATACTGTTTAAACTGAGCTATCCCAAGGAGCTGCGATACACATTCGAATTTCTTCAGAAAGTGTTTATGGAATTGGATGGGAACAAGCTCTCCACTAAAGTGCAAGGTCCTCAAAAACAAACTGCATGAGTAAAATCACCTGCACCAGACAAGACTGGACCCGGCCTTGGACACTTTAGTTGTGTTGACTGTTACTTTATTTTTGGACTGCTGCTTGACAAAATAAAGCTATAATCAATGATGGTTTGTAATAAGCAGACAGGACTGCAGTTGGTCATCGACTTGCTTGGGGAGGCTCAGTTCTTTGGATTTTGCACTGCTGCTAGACAAAACATCTAGCAATCTAAAGACAATGTTGGTTGTTGTAATTGGCATTTAAATTTCTCTTGTTTTCTGATTTCTTCAGAATCAAAAGATGTGAAATACAACAAACACTGGTTTGTTATAATGAAACCATCTCAAACAATTTAAGGTGAAGATTGTTTTTTTGTTACGTAAACATTGCTGATTTTCTATTTCTCCTTTTAATGCAAACTATAAACCTTGTATTTTTCAAAAAAAAATTCTTAAGTCAGCAGGTATGTAAAGTCTGAACATAGTATGTTCTATCGGTGAAGTGAGAATTTTTCTGCAGCATAAATCCTCTTGATTTTAAACTTCAGTTAATTCAACCTCCCTCCATATAGAAAACAAGGATTTGCCTCTTTAGTTTTAATTTCAGTAGGCAACACCTGTTAGACATTGTTGACGTCAAAGTTCCAATTTACTATAAAGCTATATTGGGATTGAACATTATCAGATGGTGAAGATTCACAAACAAGTTTTATATTTTTGAATTATTATTTATATTGGTCTATTTGCATTTTAAACGTGGATTTATGTTGGTGTCTTCAATTGTATTTTTACACTTTGTATTTGTATGTAAGTTTTGCTTACGTATTTGTAATAATTTTATCAGTCATGATAATCCCAGATATATTAATGTACCTTGAAGGTCAACATTACTTTTTGACTTAATTATATTTCAAAACCAAAGGTGAATAAAGTTAATTGAAGTGACTTGAGTAGTTTTCTTTTTAAACCGAGCAAGTATAATCAACACAAATGGATAACATTAGCTTATTTCTGTTTAATAGATAGAACTTAATCAGGTAATGTTAGTTCAAGCTATAGTCATTAAATTCAAGACAATAATTTATATTTATTCAAAATAATTGTGTAATGTACCATTTAATTAACACCGTTATGAACGATTTACTTAAAACATTATGTTACAATTAATTTTATATTACCTTTTGCATTTAAGCAACTAAGTTTTGTGGGACCGGTTGACATAACTTTATTAATTAAATACAACATTTCATTTCTTAGAGTGTAATAAAGTAATAAAGTAAAATAATTGTCAGCTTATAGGTATCTGCAGAAATTTTTATATCAATGAATCCCTAATTAAAACAAACTGAATTTTGTTCTGAGGTTAAATGCACTATTTAAAATACTTAATCACTAGCACCGGGATAATTATTAATGTTATTTGAAAATTCAGGATCAGATAACTCTCTTCCAGGAGGAGGACATCAATCTGTCAAATGAATGTGTTCTTTGTTCCCTTCGAAGTAAGTTTGACAGAACTTATCAAAACATTTCCACAATTAGCCCCAATTCTTTTCTCAACAATATAATGGAACAATGATAAAAATCCATCCTAGGCCTCCTTCTTTTCCTCTGATTGTTTTTACATTCAGTAAATGAATGGTTTTCTAGGTAGTCAGACTCTAGCTAATTATAAACTGTACCGATGTGAAAATAAATGATCTCTAGACCCTATCCAAATCCATGGATCCATGGAAATCCAGCCATCGAGACTAAGGCTCCCTGAATCTCTTTTGAGTAATAATTGCTGTTATGGCAGATTTATTTATTTACTTTCCCGTGGCAGAGTGACAGAATATCAAACAAATAATAAACACACCGAAACTACATCGCAGGATGGTGGTGAAAAGGGACTGTAGCAATCTCTCACAGCTTTGCATTTGCATTTTTGGCTGCTTTCAATGTGCTGAATATCCCAAAAACGAAAAACTGAAAGGTCGTCTTTCTGACGCAAGGAAAGAATAAGGTTGGAAAGGGAGGGGAGGGGGGGTGAAAAAAATTTGTTCAACATACAAAACAAGAGTGCATTTCATTTAGCTGTTAATTACTCTAATGGAGTCCTTTTGTTGGCTGTGGTGATGGCAGCATGTGGGGAAGAGAGCGAATAGAAGAGAAGCAGAAGCTTCCATTGTGTTCCTTGAGCTCCAGGCTTAGAGAAGCAGGTCTGGTAATTAGTTTAGCCCTCTTCACTTCACCTCGCGCCAGGAGAGAGGGTCTTTAGTCAAGGAAAAACTTTGCCTTCACGCAGTTCTCATGCCACTGGTGGGGGGAGGCTGCATTAAGTCCCCGGTAGTAAAAGGCAGGGTAGAAGCTATGGAATCAGTTCCAATCCTTTTTAGATGGGTTAGAAGGCAAGAACCTTCCATCACCCCTCATGACTGAGAACATGAAGGGCTTCATCAAAGAACTGTTTAAATTAGATACTGCGAGAGGTGGGGAGCACTATTGTATTGCAACTGAAGAGAGGAAAACCTTCCAGAAATATTGAATGCAATTTAAGTGGCGCACTGAAGGACATGAATCCGACTATATAAGTGTCATGTCATCATACTGGAGAGACTCTTCTTGTTAGAGATAGAAAAGATCTGATGATTTCACAATACATGGAATAATGCAGACAAGTTTCACAAATGAAAACATCATACGTATGAGGGTGTAAATTACGATATTTCAGGGGCTAACAATGATATTGCTCCTGCACTCAGTAGTTTTTGTTTCATTTATTTTGGGAGAATGTAAGAGACACTGTTTGTAACTAAAATGTTATTGATGTAATATCAATGCAATTAAAATGTACATATAGTTGTGTTGTGTATCTTTTTACAACTCAAAATCACACAGAAAATTCTAGAACAACTAACCCTGCTTACAAAATTATTAATTCATTAGTTTGTTAATTTGTTTGTTCATTAGTTCTTCCATTCATTCATTCATCAGGCAAAAAAAAAGTGAAAATCAACCTTTTTTTCACAATAGTTTTTATTTTGCATTACCTGCTAATATTGTCAGCTCATTTGTCTAATTTAAGTATTAATGGAGTCATACATTAGTAACCATACAGGATAGATAGATAGATAGATAGATAGATAGATAGATAGATAGATAGATAGATAGATAGATAGATAGATAGATAGATAGATAGATAGATAGATAGATAGATAGTCTCAGACACAAATTTAATTCAATGTACTCCGCCTCTGTGTTTCTTCTGAAAAGAACATCTATCCACGTTGAGTGGCACTAACCACCAACTTTTTCATTTCTTGTCACTTAATCCATGTCAAAGTTCCTCACAGGTTTTTCTCTCAATCACCGCTTGTTCTTTATTGTGGTTCTTGAGAGGTGGTCATTTACACCTCGCTGAACAAGCTCAATGGCTTTCGCCCCCATGGCTGCCATTTTTTTCGACCCATAGACCTATGTGAATGAACTCCCTTCTCCTCCTGCCCTGTGAAAGAGAGCACTAAACCTCTCTCGTCTAATCACGGAGCTGCAGCGCGGATGGATGAAACCGGCGCCGTCCCCGTCTTTGTTTGTGGCCCTGACCATCTTGATACGGCTGGCATTTTCTGGCACCGTTTAAAGCCTAGAGGCTTTTTAATTTGCTCTCTATTGACTCTCGCTTAATTGGGTTTGTTGGCGGCATCCAGGATTCGCTCCTAAGTTCAGAGATGTTAAACCCATATTGTATTTGCACACACACACAAAAGTACGTCGCCACCCCAACCGGGCAAAGCCTAAAAGCCCCCTGGGAGAAATGCTAACGGAAAGGAATGGGGAGGAATAGAGATAAAAGAGATGGTGAAAGGGGGAAATTGAGGAGATGTGGGTCTATGAGGAATTGAAAGCAATTAATTGACTTGCTCAGAAATTGATTTTATGTGTTTTTTTTTTTTCTGACCTTGGATGCCTTTTGCTACTTTTTCACATTTTCACATGCACATTAGGGATTCTGTGTACAGAAGAGTGGCACAATTATGAGAAAAAAAAGTAAATTATTTAGTGATTGGTAATTCTGATACACTAAAATACTGCACATGCTGCAATTAAAATGTTGCGGAATTTCCTTAATTCTGTTTTATTCATAAATCAGAAAATCAAGACAGCGTCTGTTTAGGATCTCTAACATACTGATGTGCGTGTGTTTCTTATGCTCACCAAGCCTGCATTTACTTGATCAAAAATGCAGTAATGTTGTTAAATATTAATATTATTATTAAAAAAAAAACTGTTTTCAGTTTTAATATGTTTTAAAATGTAATTTATTCCTGTGATGATCACGCTGAATTTCCAATGGCCATTACTCCTTCAATGTCACATGATCCATCAGAATCATTGTACTATTCTGATTTTGTGCAAACGAAATAACATGGATGAAAATGAAGCCACTCTGTAGGATAACATTTGAAGGTGAATATTTGATGAGGAAATATTCCTCCAAATTCATTCCTCCTTCCTGCTATCAACACATTTGATGGAGCCAGTGATGACATCTTCTCTTAAAGGTGGTGTGTGAATAAATCTATCTGCAAAAGAAGGTCTAGTGTCTAGTCGAGTGTTTCCCTCAGCTCTGCGTATCTGTGTGAATGAGGAGTCTGCTCTGATGCTGGCTATAGCAACTGCATTGCTCCTTGGAAGCATCTGTTTCTCATACACATACAGCCACACATAGTCCAGGGACTTCAGCGACCCAGTGCTAGATAATTCGGCAAATCCGGCCAATGCTGGCGGTGTATTAGGAATCTGATTAAACGGTGCTATTCACATCAGTGCCGCTGTCTCAGCTACACGTTCAAAGTGTGTGTGTGTGTGTGTGTGTGTGTCTTTTATGCTATGGTGCGTCTGCCTGGATAACACTATTGGTTTCACATCAGCACAAGAGCAGGAGGAGAACAGTGGATTAGCTCACAAAGCAAGCCTTTTCTATTACTGTCCTTTTTCCTCACAATCCCCTACTCTTACCCACCTATTTCATACACCCTTTTCTCTCTACGATATGTCACACCTATTTTTCCGCTTGTTGCATTCCTTTTTCTGTCTCTTTGTCTCAAGTTCCGTTTCTTTTTCTCTCTGGCCGAGCAATTATGCCCTAAACTTACTTCACCCAAGTGGTCAGGATGAAATTGATTTGCCATTATGTGAGTTCAGGTACCTCGGGCAACCCTGCAGCATGGCTGTGGTTCTTGAAAGCAGTTAACATGTATGCGCCCAGTGGCGTTTTCTCAGAGTAGGCGTGCACCTCCTTAAAGCCGAATGAGAAAAATAATCAACTATTCAAAAATAAAAAAGTATATATATATATATATATATATATATATATATATATATATATATATATATATATATATATATATATATATTATGAAATATGAGATCAAATAGTCTTTGCAATGCTATTTTTTGTAAAAGAGATGCTGCCTCCCTGTTGAACTCAAAGTCTTTTATCTCACTCGAGCCCATGTTGACATCCTCTGAAATATGGTTTATATATGATATTATTTCATAATGTTTCAGTGTTGTACTGTCAACTTTTTTTTTTCTTTTTTTTTTTTTTAATCCTGGCTCATAGAAAACATGCCCGTTGTAACATTTCTGCAAAATAATATTCCATTGCTTCCTTTGACACTTTCAAAGTGAGATGTCCAGTCAGGCCTTTTAAATGCAAAGTTTTGAAAATGGGTTTCAAAGCACAAGTATTTAAAAATTATAACATTATTGTTATCAGTGTAAAATTGTGTAAATGGTGAGGTCATGTGCATGTGTATTATATGAATTGGACAGCAGAAAAGCGTTCCTGCAGAGACCATAGAATGCCCTTTTTTCTGTATTGTAATACAGTAGAGGTTTTTTGATTTCTACATTTGTCATAAAAAAAAGCCAATCAAATTTTCCCATTTGCTAGTGGTGAATGAAACCTTTTTGAAGCACACTCTAATGTTCTATCTCTTAGAAATGAATATATCATGCTAAACATCTTGGCTCTGGTTTGCTGCTAAGCTAATTATTTAATAGCCCTACTTAGCTTGAGTCAAATATACCTGAAGCATCTCTCATGGAGCTAAATCTGTTTCATATCTTTACACTTAAGGACTAAAAAACTATTGGATAATATATATATATATATATATACATATATATATATATATATATATATATATATATATATATATATATATATATATATATATATATATATATATATATATATATATATATAAAATATATATTTTATAAAAATATAATTATAATTGCATTGCTATCTCTACCATCTTGGGGTTTAGGAGATCACTATTATAACCTATGAACTTTGCTCTTAAGTTATTTTGGACACTTTTTTGCTCTTTATTGATTGGCAGGCAGTCTTAATTGGTCAATACTAAACAGTAAGACAGTTCCTGATGTTAGAGGTCATGTAGCTTCCAGCAGTGGCAAAGCAGGCAACTCAGAATTAATGCAGGTCTGATTACAAAAATGAAAACAAGGAACAAGCTCTACTGTAAATAGAAAGACATGGGCACTGACATTTTGCCCTCTTTTGCTCTCTCTCTCTCTCTCTCTCTCTCTCTCTCTCTACCATATACTTTTAGACAAACATGTACACACATGTAACATAAAAACATAACATAAAGAAACCCCATGTGTGTGTATGTACCATGTATAATCTCTCAACCAGAAAAATGAGCAGTCTTTTTTTTTTCTCTGTCCATATTCTCTAGAGAACGTCGGCTGAATACCTCCCAGCCCAGTCAGAGAATATTCATGCTGTAGCACTGTAGGGCATTGCAGGTCAAAGGTCAAACTAATGGCTATGACCTTCACAAGAAACTTATACAGCCAAAGGCTTCTGCCCACTCAAGCTCATAAGAGTCATGTAATCTTTATCATTAACGGTTTATCTTAATATTCAGTGTTTAACACAAATATATAATCTAAACTAACAGATTGTAAAAAAAAATCTTTTTTTAGTTAGCCAACGATTCAGTCATTCAAAGTCCATTTTTTAGACCCTCTCAAACACACAAATACACACACCTGGTTTCCATCATCCTACCTGTCAGCCTCTACAAGCCCAGCCTCAGGTCTTAGGTAGTGATTTCAGGAACTCATTAACACTCTGTTATGTTTGTGAACAAGAGTCTCTTTCCAATGTGAGATGTTGCTGGAGGCAAATAAAACAAGGTGAGATACTTAGTTGAAGTCACTGAGCACTAGGCTATAAGCACAACTGGAACACTTACTGATGTTTGCTATTTATGCAGAAATGGAGAATATATTTTCAGACCGAAAATAAATGTATAAAAATGGAGCTGTGTCAAGTCCAAGTTGATTTAAAGGACAGAATGTGGAGATATGTGGTTTTCCTTTTTACTTTGTTTTCATACATGAAATTGCACTCTAGATAATTCAGAGACACTGAATGTGTAATTGAGCTCGGTTCCACTTCCTGAGGCATCTTGCTTGAAATAAATAATCTACCCTGGTTGTATTAAACACGATGCAGCATGTTACTGCCAGGTTTTTGTTTTTTATTATTATTATTGTTTGAAATACTTTGGATTAGCATATAACTAATGGCGATTTTCCACTGTATGGTATGGCACGGTACAGTTTGGTTACCAATACGTGACATGTAAACTCTCTGGCCAAAGAGAATCTTCACTACCTGCATCACTGAACTTGCTACACAGACACAAAAGAACCACTAGATTTAAATCATCACTGCCAGCAAAGAATGCACCTTTTTTTTAACAGCCCAAAAATGGCTGTCGTTGTCTATTGAGGAAGTACAGACATCCCTAGACATCGATAGCAGAAGAGCGGACCCAACAATAGCTTGATTGGGCGATGCGGAATGAAAAGGTTTTTCATGAGCGGCGGCAGTAGAGGCGGGGCAACAATAATGATATGTGAATAATCCTGCCCACTCTAAAGCAATATGAAACTGCAGTGGAAACACAAACAGAGCCAAGTTGCGCCATGCCGTATCGTACTGAGTCATACTGAGCCAAGTCATACAGTACCACGCAGTGGAAAAGCGCCATAAAGAAACATTGAATTACATTTTGATGCCATCAGTGCTCTCCATAGTACCACCACTCAAATATGCTGTGATGTGGTTTTGTCATTGCAACTCAATTTAACAGTTATATGAGTAATTTTGTTCCTGTATTTATTTGCATGCTCATGGCATATGTATAGTCACTAACTAATATGATAGTACATCTTCTATCTATTTAACATTATTTTTTTTACATCTATTTTACGTATTCATTGTATTATGTCAAATCATTTTCTATTTTTAACTGTTTTAAATTCATTTTTAAGTAATTTTTGTAATCATTTTCAAAGTTTTTCAATTGCTTGTTTTTTTTTGTGATTATTTTTCTTCATGATTATTTTACTTAATTTTATGAAAAGCACTTTGAATTACCATTGTGTAAAACGTGCTATATAAATAAATTTGCCTTGCCTTGCCTTGCCTTACTATGCTATTATTTATTTATGTATTTATTTATTTATTTATTTATTTTACATTAAGTCTTGCCATAATGGTATTGAATTTGTTTTATATGTTTAATACATAACATACATACATACCAAAATCAGAATCAGAATGAGCTTTATCATATTGCTGCATTTTTCTTTTTGTCGTTTGGACATTTGACCATTTTTATTAAGTATTTATGTCTTCTTCTCAAGCAAAAATATTTTAACATCTTTAAAACAGAATACGTTTGTTTGAGAAACAAAATTGTTTAAGATAATTAGACTTGAAAAGCAAGTCCTTGTCTTACCCTTTTGGGAAAAGTCTGTCTGTAAAGTCTTTTGTTGTTGTTGTTTTAATTATAAGCATACACTTTGTTAGATTTGTGCTCAAAACAAGCAGAACGGTTCTGCAGAAAATAAACACGAATCACTAGTGTCTTAGATGAAGCTAATAATATGATACTGCCAACTCTTTCCAATGATTGCGTTGGCATTCGTTGATCTGATGGCCTGAGAGGTAATTTGAGAAAAACAACCTGCACAAATCTTCCTCACTATAATGTGGTGTATTCATATATATATATATATATATATATATATATATATATATATATATATATATATATAGTTTCCTTCTCATGCGGCTGTCATTTTTTTAAGAGTCTTGGATGTCAGTGAGGCTGTCATTAAATCTGATGAAGGAGAGTGGCAGGGTCTACTGCTCTGATCACCCTTGTTTCCTCCACACAGGGTGCCAAGCTGTAATGGTACAAGATACCACCTAGAATACAAGGCTGGCTTTTCAGAGGGCACAAATCGATACATCCACAGTCTGACCGATGAGGAAAGAGGAAGACAGAGATGGATCGGTAAACCAGTTCCGAGTCTGTATCCGTTTCATTTCATTTGAGATGAGGTGTCGAATTTTCATTGCCCCATTATATTTCATTGATTTCCTAATGGGTATGTCTTATGATTTTTCCCCTACATTCCCAAGTGATGTCCAGTGTAACGTGACGTAGGAAGTTGACACAGCTCAGTTGAGACCACTAATGGGGTTGGTTTGAGTCAAACCACGTTAAGCCCAACAAAAAACCTCCACGGATCCCAGAGCGGTTTTGCTTGGCCATTTCGAGTTTGGCATTGGGCACTGCAGACTTTACTTGAGTGACCACTTTTTCCAAGAACTCTAGAATGCTAAAAATAGCACAGAGAGGCACTTAAGGTCCAATTGCAATTTTGGGGTGGCAATTTCATTCTGATGGCAGTGACTTTCCTTTATTTCAGAGTTATTGCTCTTCAGTCTAATGAACGTAGTGCGTTTTGATTGTTTCTGATGATGTGTAAAATGTCACTCGATGTTTCCTTTGGGATCCATGTAGAAGATTATTAAACACAAATAAATGGGCATATTTTTGGATGTTGTGAGCCAGGGAGGTGTCTCCTGCTCTCTGGGCCAGTTTTGAAGGACTTGGCTGGATTTCTCCTGGCTCTGTTATCTGCGGCTCTGTCCTTATTCTCCTTCACACAGTCAGAGTATCTAATGAGAGACAGGACTTGGCCTCGGTCTTGTTTTTAAAGCACAAATATAACATTATTAGTGTTTTAGGGTATATTGCCATTGTTTCTCTCTGGAAATGAGACTGTGAGAGTGTGTAATTGTGTCTCTCTCTCCGTACCCTGTCTTATCCTGTCACACGCCAACACTCCCTGTATTAATCAGGATGTATGTTTATGTAGAGTGATCTTGTGCTTCGTTTTGACTAATGAGTCGCAGATGCGAGGCCATTCGGCGTAGTTTGGTGACATTTGCAATAACAGCATGACCCACTGAAATACATCTTCCCATGAGGGGGTGGGGGGACAACACTTCGGGATCATTTGACTCCATGCTTTTGAAATAGTTGGGATTAAAGCTGGGGTTAAAATACTAATGAAATAAGGAGATGAATGACCTACAGTCTCAAAGTTCTAGTTGCCTTTTATCCCATATCTTGTCTCTTAAACTGATATTTCATCCAACAATGGAAATTCTGTCATCATTTAATCACTTTTACAACATTTCCAACCCATCTTTTGTGGAATACAAAATAAGCTATTCCGAAGAACATTTCAGCTGTTTTTGTGCACAAATGAAAATCGGTGTGGTTCAAAACAGCCCCTATGGACCTCATTGACTAAATAAAAACACAAGAGGCATTTTTCTAAGCATCTTCTTCCGTGTTCCACACAAGAAATTAAGTCATAGAGATTTGTAACAACATAAGGATGAGTAAATTATGACAAAATTGTTGTTTGACATGCTAGGGAATTGATAGTACAGAGCTTGAGGTAAATAGCCTCATGAATAGATGGATGTAGGAGAACAAAACTGTATTTCTCTAGTTTAAAAAAAAGCACACAGGGGAAATGACTAACTAACCTCCATCAGTTGTCATATCTCTTTAAATGAAGGCAGTGCCAGAAGGAATCTTTCTCCTCTCACTGACGTTCCTCCTCTTTTTGTGTGGCCTCAAAGACAGCTGGCCAGGCACGGTCTCACTTCATGAGCGCTGTGGAGATAACTACCTGAAGCGTGACGTGGAGAAGTTGGCTACTGACCATGAGAGTCAACCTGTGCCTCGGCTAGTTACCGACCGTTCGCCGGCCGCTTGCTGGCCAAAATGGATGGTTTGAGTTCTTGCCAAGAGCTCAAGCTGTGAGCATGTCCTGCAGCCTCCTGCGTTCAGACAATATTACATTTGTTACATAGCCTTTTTTCCACTACCCCTCCATCTGTTTTCCTAATGGAGCTGTCCAAGGCTTGTCATTCACTCATGACTGAGCTTCCCCCAGAGCAAACCACTCACAACTCCAGCCTGGGTGAGGGGGAGCTCTGTGTAAACTTTTTTTAAGAACTATTTTGCCTTGACCTCGATTCTGAATGATGTGTTAACTGATTTTCACATATGCCTTTCAATACTGTCTCTATATTGTGATAAAAGTCAACAGAGATGGATCTGGAGGGAAAGTGGGAAATGATTTATAGACGGAGAAATGTGTAACTCTCAGAATATATCATGAATAATATTAACAAAGGAGGGAGTGATGACACGCTTCGCCTTCATTATCATCACAATGACAAGGATCAAACATTCCAGTTCTCCTGATGATGTCACAGACATCGGTCACATGACAGAATGGAATGGTAATGAAGCTCTTGAACCCTGGCCAGAGTGATACGCCAGTTAAATTTATATCCTGAATTAATGTTGAATGTAAATGGGCTTAAACACAATTTCTGGAATTTTTGTGATAAATCTGACCTAATTCTGCCTCCATGATTATCATGTATTTCTTGAGCTAAAAGGTATGGGAATATAGCCACGATTAAGGGTGGAATGCCTGAAACCCTTTCAGCCATGATATGTTCACTATATATAGACCACTGATCTGTCCTTTGAAGTATTGTTTTCTTCTTACAATCAATATTCTGGGATTGTACAAAAGTCACACATATGTGTCACATATAGTGATGTTGGCATTGTTTAATGCCTAAAATTATGAATCTGGTTCTCTGCCTACCTGGAAATGAGTTAGTTTGAATCTTTCTGATTCTCCTGTAGAACTTAAACAGCATAAAATGGTTAAGTTGGACCTCTCTTTGCTGCTTCTCAGTCAAGAAGAGTGTTTTCCCCAAAATCTGAAAAGTTGGCTATTTCTAAAGCCTCCAAAAGACCCAATTTCCTCTAATTTTTCCACATTTTATGTGAATTAATTTTTGGTCTTTTCTTTTTCCAGAGATATCTCCCAATAAGCTCATTACATTATTGGTTTAGATGGGCACTGGCAGTATAATAATTGAAAATGTTTTACTTTGTTATAGCTTTAACCTTGCCCCTGAAATTGGGATGACTTTTTTTATTTCCTTTTTCATCTTTTTAAATAAGTTTAATAAATGGAAGAGGACAAATTAAGACATAAGAGGGCATATTTTTCTAAGTACTTCATCTCATTAATAATTTGTTTAAAAGTGAAATGCATCACCATATTCAGAGTACCTCTTAAGAATATACAGCTTTTGACAGATATGTTTATATCTTGATATAATGTATGATATTGCATATGTATTAGATTAAATTCAAAACAATATAATAAGAAAGCATTTGTTCACTTAACTCAGTCTTATACAGTAAATGACAACCAGAAAGTGTCCAAGGTCTTCAATTTGAACAATATATTTATTGTTTGGCATTTTGATACCTAACAAACTTTTTGTGAACATTTTGTGAAATGTTTTGTTTGAAAAATGTGCTTATAACTTATAACTTAGATTTCTTAGTAACACTTTAGAGACCAGTTTTCACTATTCATAAGTTGCTTATTAGCATGCACATCACAGATCAGCATATTGTTTGTGTCCACATACCTTTTGGGGCTACTTTAGATCAGCAACATTTATTGTAGCTTTGTGAATTAACAAAACATTTTCTTTGTGTACATCACTGGTTTGTTATACTAGTTATTTTACAGTCAGATCTAAAGGAGCAAGAGACTGAAAGGCAATGAAATAAATACTGGAGAATTGGCCAGCCCTACTTAGATCCATATGTCAGTGCAATATATGGTGATATAAGACCAGTGGTTATTACGGCTGCTGTTGGATTACCACATAACCTTTAGCCACTGGGTCCAAAACCAGATTAAGTCAATAATGCAGCTAGAACATCCAACCAATCAAAATCCTTCTCAGCATCAAGGGATATAGAAGTGAACTGAACATCCTTTATATCATCGAACCATGTACCCTTCTAAAATCCTACTAAATCCATATGAATAATGCTTTGCCTAAATGTGTTTTATGATTGAGTACCATTTTATTGAGAACCTTATTTCATTAAGCAAATTAATTAAGTGCCATCCTTCCTCTAGATAGTCCCTGACATGTTAACTAAGGTTATTTGGCATCCGTGAATGCCTGTGTTTTGATATATAGTGTGACGCCTGGTGTTTTTTACAACAGGAGGTACTCACCATCCAGGACCAGAAAACTATGTACAGTAATATACAGTATAAATATATAACAAACTAGGAAATTGTCTTTTCTGTATTCACACATATAACCTTAGTCCCATCATAAAGTGTCTGCACAGTTACTTGAGTGGATAAGCTGAACTGATAATGAAAATGTGTCATTTGAGGATCCTTCTGTGACAAAGTGAGAAACAGGGCTGGAGGGTTAAAATTCAAGGAGGAGAAGACGCTGGTAATGAGCTGATGTAGACGTCACATAATGCATGTTATTTCATCATTTCAAGTTCTAAGGAGTAATGAGTTTTAAGAACATCACCAGCCAGTATTTCTCAGTAAGTCTCCAGTGTTCCTTCCAGATAATAATTTCAGATCGTGGGTCTCTAGTGGCCACAAAACCACCACTTAATTTTCTGCTTATAAATTTTACTCTCTGAAGAGAACAAATCTGTCATGTCATTGTCTTGGCTAGGGACATCTGACCAAAGAATAAAAATAAATAACTACAAATCAAGTTGGCTGTGTTTTCAAAGGATTTGTTCCCTCTTGAAAGCGTGGAAGGCTTGAGGAGGGTTTAGCTCTTTCCACTGGCTTGAATTCTGAAGACCTGCTTGAGAAACCCCAGGATTTTGCACAGCCATGTGAGTCAGCTCCCCATTGGAGCTGCCAGGGAACCACCTAGCACCCTTACTTCCAAGTCCTAAAAGCATGGCTCTAAAATCCAGATGTAAAACTGGAGAGTGTTTATCCTGGGCCAGGGTTCAAAGACCACAGCTGCCACACTTGGGGGAACTTGCAATGACGTTTTTGTCAGACATATTGCAATATTGCCTTGGTTGGATTTTATGACTGGGGTTTTGGTTAGGATGAAGGACAGAGTTCATTTCATGATTTAGCATTCAAAAATTAGCATTTAACTTTCAAAAGTGAGTTTGACAATTTACCTAAGCTAAGCTCAATCTTAGATACAAAACACTACGTCTCTCTTCCTGTAATTCCCAGCAGACATATCAGTCGATTAACTCCACAAAAGTGTTACTAATCCATTAAAAATGTAATGTAAAAATGCATGAATTTATTGTTCTTTTAACAGGATTTCAGAAAAGTATAGTATAGTATAGTATAGTATAGTATAGTATAGTATAGTATAGTATAGTATAGTATACATGTATAGTGTACTTTAAAAGTTTGATTGACACTGATTTTTTGTAATCTTTTTTTATTTTTTTTTATTACTTATTACTTATACATTACTAGTGCATTCCCTTACTGGATCTATGAACTTTCCAGAAGTTTACCGGTTTCAAATGACCTACTTGGTAGTCCGCTATATAGTGTCATTTCTAATTACACAGACACTGACGCGTTGACAAAAAAAAAAAAAAAACAATTGCCAGTATAATAAAGACTAAAATATTGAAGTGCCAGTACTGCACTGGCCCACTTCAAGCACTGGTGTACCATATTTTGGTTTTATACTGTCTTCGTTCATTAGCCTCCCCTAACCGTTTTCTATAGCCTAAAGGTTTTCTATGGGGGAGAAATATTGCATTATGGCTATCTGCTTTACTGATATTAGGCTAACGCTATGCTACTAATGAAGTTATTAATATTACAATTGTTATTAGTATTAATAGTATTTATTAGACCTTATACCGAATTGGGCCTCCAGTGTCACTGTTATAATACATTAAGCCACATGAAGCATTTTTAAAATGTCCCAAAACTGTGAATTAAACTATATGCAGCAATGCTTGAGTCCAAGTTCAAAATAAAACTCTATGAACATCTCCATTGTGAACATATGAGCTGTATGAACCCATTAATTTACAAGCTCTAAGTGTTTGTCTGAACTCAATTGGTTTTGCGAGAGAATGCAGAGAAAATTTTCCTCCCACACAGAATTTTTTTTCCACCACCATGTCCCATTAGAGGCTCCGTATTTATATATATATAAAACAGCATAGTACACCTTTGCCTACATTACAGCTCTGCACATTCTCTCAACCAACTTCATGAGGGTCCACATGGGAAGCTTTTCTGAGAGTCTTGGATGGAGCTTCCATGTACTCTTGAACTTGTTGGCTGCATTCCTTTCTCTCCCTGGTCCAGTTTTTCCATTACAAATACTAAAAACAGCAATGCAAATTTCAGTTTTGAAAAAAAAAAAGCATAAAATAAAAAAAAATCCAAGCTTTTGATCTCAAGCATTTAGAAAGGTCATTCAGATCATAAGAAACATATACAGTCTAAAATGTGTGTATACTGTGTAGACCAGAGTTATTCAAATCTTGCCCTGGAGGGCCAATGCGGTGCAGAGTTTGGCTCCCAACCCTGATCAAAATCACCTGCCTGTGATTTTCTAATGATACCAAAAACATTGATTAGCATGCTCAGGTGTGTTTGAACATGGTTAGAGCTAAACTCTGCATCACATTGGCCCTCCAGGGCAAGATTCGAATAACCCTGGTGTAGATTAACATACTTTTATTAACTAAACTGGATTAATTTAGGCACAATGATATATTTTAGATTGAGAGTCTCTGTACAATGTGTGCGTGTGTGTGTTTTTACCTGGTTTTCCCAAATATATGAGGACCAAATGTGCCCAAAGGACTGACATACCACAAATTTCTGACCTTGTGTGGACATTGTTTTGGTACCCATGAGGAAACAAACTTATAAATTATAGACTGGTCTTTAAAAAAAAGGGGATAGTTTTGTGTGAGGGGATGTTTAGGATAAGGGGATAGAAAATACAGTTTTTACAGCATAAAATCAATTAAGCCAATGGAATATCCCCATAAAACAATGAAACCAGCATGTGTGTTTGTGTGCTGGGTCGTGCTCAGTTAGATACAGTATCCATCAGCTCAGCCTCATGTTCACTGTTCTCACATCAGCTGGGTCTCTCTCCATGCCAGACTGGATCTGAATTCAGAGTAAAGTACTAACTAATCTATCTCACCCTCTCTTAAGTCTCCCGGTCTCTCTTGCTGTCTCATAAGTGCTCCACCACCCTCTCCTCTCTTCTTTTTTCTTCAGTTGCTCCCTTTCTCCCCTTCCAGACTTGTTCCTCTTCACTCTTTCGTGGCATCTGGACTGAACTCAAGAGATAAAGGTTGTAGCTACACACAGTCGCTGGATCAGGGCAGATTTACTCTGGCATGGCTGGGCCTCCCATGGGCAAGAATTCTGTTCTCTCGCCCCCTATCCCTCCTCAACCCCAAGAGAGTGTGACTGAGGAGGAGGACAGAGTGTAGGACAGACCCAGGCAAACCAGATCCACCTAGATCTCCAGCACAGGCTATCCCACTTAACATCCATGTCGCCTCCCCCAGGACATGGTGTGGAACTCCCTCACATGCATCTCCCCTGACCTGATCTCCTTTCAGAGGCGCTCTGTGGAGCTACGATTCTCGACTCCAGAGACGCAGTGTTTAATAGCCTTCTCATCCATTCCCATCAGTATTTCACCACTCTCACCATGATCTCATTAATCAAAATGCTGCCTCACATTTTCCCTTCTCTTGAGACACTTTCACAGTATATATACAGATTTTGTAGAGCCAGCTGTGAACAGTTTCTGGAATGTATCTATATTCATTTTTGATTTATCGAACTTGCTGTAGTCGCACAAGCCTTTGCACTCCATTGACTCCCATTCATAAGCATGTGAAATGTTATGGCCAATGCAAGTTTCATATGATGAGAAGATGTGTGACCAGTAAAGCATGTGAATGTTCAAACTTAGATTTTAACTCAAAAGATCCATGTTGTTGTTGCACAATTGAGTACACTCATTATTTTCACATTTTAAATGCATTTGTTATTTTTACCAAATTTGATTCAATTGTGATTCACTATTGAATCACTGTTAAATAGAAACTAGAAAAAGAAGTGTTTTTAATTTTTTTTTATTTTTTTATTTTTTTGTAGATAAGTGTA